>NC_027750.1:62300251-62300888 GCF_000695525.1 Brassica oleracea var. oleracea
CGTCGTAAACCGATGTTTCGACGTAATTTCGTCGTAAATCGAAAAACGCGGGCCTGGTAACTTCGTCGTAAATGAAAAAACGCGGGTCTGGTAACTTTGTCGTAATGTTACGTCGAGTTTACGAGGAAACATTTTTTATATATTGGGACGCCGAGACGAGACTGCCTCGTCCATTCCTCCTAAACCCCTCTCCTCTCCCTAAGGTACATTCTCTTCCCTCCTTTTTTTTAAAGTTAGTTTAGGTTATTAATTAGTTAGGTAATTAGTTTAGGTGATTATTTAGATAATTAGTTTAGGTGATTAGTTAGATGATGGAATCCTATAGTTTAGGTGATTAGTTAGGTAACGGAATAATTTTTTAATTATGTCGTCATAATTGATTAAATTTATTTAATTTGGAAACCAGCATTACCTACTTATGCCCAGTTGTTTGGCGATGGCTCCGGTACATCTTCTTCCGGTCCATCGTCTTCCGATGCAGTTCCAGACTCTCGGACTTCTCAGATGGTTTTTTCGAGTCCTCCTCTTCCACCGCAGATGCCTCCACCTCCTCCTCCAGCGGCTGCACCTGAGCCTGTCCCAGAAGGTGCAGTTCATCCGAATTTGCGTGTGCCTTCATATGCTCCCTTCGCGAGAT
>NC_027750.1:62301176-62302140 GCF_000695525.1 Brassica oleracea var. oleracea
CATGCTTCACAGAACCGGACAAAAACCTCATGCAGGAGTCCGTCTAGAAGCTGTAAGTTTTGTTTTAAATATATATTTTAAAATATTCAATTAATATAATTTATAATATTTAATTTAATTTTTTTTTGTAGTTTGAGAAGACGGGAGTCTTACCTTCTCTGTCTGACCTATTCAAGATGACTCACGCCACATCCGACGGAGTTTTTGTGGATCCTGCATCTGAGAAACTCTTTCGAACTGTGGCTGGTCGGATTGAAGAACGGGAGACGCAACTAACCCAGGAGTCTCCCGATGGATTACCAGTCACATTGTCCACCCAAGAGGTCGACAGAATCTTCGAAGAGGTAACTTAAAATTTTAGTTTACATTATTTTAAATATTTTAACATAATTAACTATATTAATATATGTTTTGATTTTATAGGTGGCTCCTAAAAAGAAAGGACGGATAGTCGGTATAGGCTCTGTTAACGAAGTTACAAGGGAAACTTCGTCATACACTTCGAGACGGGATGAAGAGACTGCTCAGATGAAGGCTCAAATTGATAGCCAGAAGGCTCAAATGGATAGCCAGCAGGTTCGTTTAGACTCTCT
This sequence comes from Brassica oleracea var. oleracea, assembly GCF_000695525.1. NCBI lineage: Eukaryota > Viridiplantae > Streptophyta > Magnoliopsida > Brassicales > Brassicaceae > Brassica > Brassica oleracea. The sequence goes on from NC_027750.1 coordinate 62,301,770, forward strand.
TAAGGATTTACTAGACGTGATGGCCGTAGGAAACCCGGTTATTCAGAGAATGTTGAGTGAGAGACGAGCCGCTCTTGGAATGCCACCACGAGATCCCCAAGAGTCCGATCCAACCCGTCAACAGCCGAGCAACCCCACCAACTACTTCGACAATATGTAGTTTTTTTTTCTGTTTGTATTATGAATTTAAATATTATTGTATGACTTTTTAAAAATATGTTTTCCAATTTCATATTTTGTTTTAAAATTTGAATTATTTTAAATTCTGAATATTAAATATAAATTAAAATCTATTATGTATTAATTAATAATAATATAATACGAAACGATGTAAACTCCTCGTAAACATTACATGGAGTTTACATCGAATG
>NC_027750.1:62304719-62325474 GCF_000695525.1 Brassica oleracea var. oleracea
CAATAACCATATTATAAAAATTTAGATTTTTCTGTATATTTTATATTTTGAATTTTAAAAAATGACTATAAATTACTAAAACTGTTAAAAGTCTCACATTCAAATTTTGCGATCCATGGTTTAAAATTTTTGTTATGACAAAATACAAATGATTAGAAAATCATATAAGTAAAAGTCTACTTTAATTAATCATTAAGATTTAAAATATATATGTATATATATCATTCTAAATTAAACTATAAACCATATTGAATAAATAAATATTTTAGTTTCAAAATTTACTTTGAATAATTTTTTTTGATAAAAGTTTTGAACTAACATTGATAAATTTTTATCAATTACTAAAATTATTAATCCTACAATAAAAGTTTTGTTATCAGTAATTTAAAGTTTTTACCATTAAAAATACACATGATAAAAAAACATATGAGTAGAAAGCATCATTTAAAAAAATAAAAAAAATAAAATAGACATTAATATTAAAAATATACTATGTATGTTAATATCATTTAAATTTAATTACATATCCTATCAAATTTTTTAAAAAATTGTTTGGATTATACGTTCGCACCAATTTAATGATATATGTAATAGTTACTGACTTTTAATTATTCAATATATATTTATTATTTCATAATATGTAAGAACATATAATACATAAAATATTTTTTATATATAATGTTTATCTCGCGCAAAGCGCGAATCTTAATCTAGTAAGCATATTAATCAAAGACAACAACAGTTTTGATATAGTAAGCGTATTGGTTCATATTTGATAACATAACTGTTGAGTATATCCTAATGTTATATATTTTTAGTAACATATAATTTTTTTTGTCTTTGGTTCCTTTGTCTTTCACGTAACTTTAGAATATATGCTAATGTTATATATTATTGATAACGTACAGTGATTGTTAGCAAGATCATTTTTTCACGATATTACAAAACTGTTATATATTATTTTACACGTTTTTTGTAGTTGTCATCCTCATATGGATTTTTTATTGTGTTAGTGAATGAGTAAGTTTTGGTCATTGAAATTGAAATGTCGAGTTTTTAACATAGTGTAATTTACATTATATAATATAAATTTGTTTATTTCAATGTACATAATGAATACGTTTTCAAAATTTAATATATGGCTCAACGATTATTTTAGAACACAGTTGTTATACCATAGATGAATCTACATAAAATTCTGGATTTGGTTAAGACAAATAAATTAGTTATTTCAGGTTTAGCTAATGGATGTCAAATAGAATAATTTCGGTTCTATATGAAACATATAGTATAATTTTGCCTATTTATAATGAGTAATGACATTACATGTAATTGATCTAGGCAAGAGAGGGCTTTTAATGTAAGGTTGTGAGAAGAGCCTTAGTGATAACACCTAAGTAATGGCATTTTGGTTAATCACACATGAGGGTAAGATTATTTAATAAAAGTGCTCCTCAAATAATATAAAAGGGATATATTGAATAATTAAAAGTCAGTAACTATTACATATATCATTAAATTGGTGCGAACGTATAATCCAAACAATTTTTTAAAAAATTTGATAGGATATGTAATTAAATTTAAATGATATTAACATACATAGTATATTTTTAATATTAATGTCTATTAAATGATGTTTTTTACTCATATGTTTTTTTGATCATGTGTATCTTTAATAGCAAAAACTTTAAATTACTGATAACAAAATTTTCATTGTGGAACTAATAATTTTAATAATTTATAATTTAAAAAACAATTATCAATGTTAGTTCAAAACTTTTAGGAATTTATGGTTAGTTTAATAAAAAACTTATTATATAATTAGATGGACAAACCTATTTCTCTAATAATTCTAAAAATCATCGTAGTGATGACATATGACTACAAAAAAAAGTTGTAATGTTTCACAAATAATATATAGGGGATAGAGTTATTATTGGGTTCACCCTAGAGGGTGAAATCAATAGAAATCTAGGGTGAAATCAATAAAAATCTGTTATTTCATATTAAGTATTTTTTTAAAAAATATTATGTTATATTATATTTTTAAAATAAAAAAAGTAAAAATAAATAAAAAATAATAATAGTTTCAAAAAAAAAATTAACACCGTCAACTAAATTCTAAACCATAAATTTTAAACCCTAAATCTTTGGGTAAATCCTAAACCCTTGGATAAATCTTAAATCCAAAATCAAAAACACTAAATACTAAATCTTAAACTCTAAACACTAAACTCTAAATATTAAACCTTAAATAATAACCACTAAACTCAAAATCCTTGGATAAACCATAAATCCTAGGGTTTAGGATTTATCCAAGGGTTTGAAGGTTATGATTAAGAGTTTAGTATTTTTAAGATTTAGTGTTTAGTATTTTTGATTTAGGGTTTAGGATTTATCAAAGGGTTTATGGCTTACCCAAGGGTTTATAATTTACCAAAGGGTTTAGGGTTTAGAATTTAGAGTTTAGTGATTTGGTGACGGCGTTAAATTTTTTTAAAGAAAATTCTTTTATTTTGGAATTAGTATTATTTTTTATTTATTTTCAATACATAATATCTTTGAGAATATTTTTTTTTATTTTCTATAAGATATTGAGTATGAAATAACAAATTTCTATTGATTGGTAAACCCCGATGAACCCAAGAATAACTCTAAATATAAATACTCCCTCTGTTTCAAAATACATGAAGTTTTAGGATTGTGCACAACTATTAAAAAACTTATTTTTTATCTTAAAAGTATCATTAAAATATAAATTAAAAGTTATTTACTAAACATACTGCACAATATCATTAGTTACACAATTTTTGATAAAGTTAAAAGTGCATTGATATTTGAAAACATCATTTATTTTGAAACATCAAAAACTCCCTTAAACATCATTTATTTAGAAATGGAGGGAGTATTAAAAATGTAATTAGTTACACAATTTTTTACAAAAGTAAAATTACCTAGATATGTAAAAACACCATCCCTTATATATTAAAAGAGAAGCATTATAATAAATGCATTCACACTATAATCGACATGTGGCATCTTCACAATAATTTGATAATAAATATGCTAACGCATTCACACTATATTCATAAATGTGTTCATACTATGTATTTTGCGATTTTTATAATATAAAACTCACATACATGGTTCTAATAAAATCTGGATTTTTCGGTTCGAATAAAAATAGATAACGAATCAAAAGCCAAACTATATAAATATATATTATTTTTTATTGTTTACGGATAAAGTTGAGCAAAATATTCATAAATTTTGATTGAATTCTTTATCCGTTTTGATTTGAACCAAAAAATCAGGATATCCGTAACTCTTCGAAACAAATCAAATACTAAAATACAATATCCAAAAAAGAAGCAAATCACAAATACCAATATTTGTAGGAACATATATCTAATTCGATATGTTATATGCATATATATATACACATATATGTAAAGAATTATATATATATATATTATACTTTATATCAATTTTACAATATTTTTACGAATTAAATTTATTATATTAGGTACTGGAATTTAAAAACTTAAATAATGTTTTATTTTTGTAATAAATTGTTATTATTAAAATTTTCAATTATTTTTAAAATTTTATGTTATTTACGGATCAAATCAGATATTCTTTAAAATTCTAAAACATTTTGGATATCCGACTCACCGAATATCTAGGTGGCCAAAGATCGAATCGACACGAAATGCTTCCAAATACCCAGATATTCGATCTGTACCCACCCCTATTTACGAAAAATTCTAAAACATTTTGGATATCCGACTCACCGAATATCTAGGTGGGTAAAGATTGAATCGACACGAAATGCTTCCAAATACCCAGATATTCGATCTGTGCCCACCCCTATTTACGGATACAATTTTATTTTCTTTATATGAAAAATGACTAATGTCAAGGCCTTTTTATTTTAAATTTATTTTAATTTTATCTTTCATGTATTATTTTAAACAAAAATGTCATTTAATATTAATTAACAATATCTTTATATATTTGTCAACTATTTTATATACTTTTTACATACACATACATGTGCACCTTGATGTGAGCACCTTGTAACTAAGTATTCACCACAACTGAAGTATCTAATTTTTTTTGAAAGTTGAAATATTTTTTCTTAATGCTTTTTTTACTACCGACCAAATTGTAGCGAAATAATTTGTCTTAATAATTTTCTTTTCTTTTTCTTAAACTATTATCTGTTTAGAAACTATAATACGAAGTTCGACATGATGACTATGTAAAATTCATAACATGAAAATAAACAAATAATACTAATTTTTGGTTTTTACCGGAAAAAACAAAAAAAATCAACATTTTAACCGAATAAACTAAAATAAATATTAATTTAAAATAATAGTTATATTCTAGAAGATTAAAAACCAAAAAAAAAACTTAAAACCGAACCAATATCCAGACTAAACAAATTTAATGTCTTTTTATTAAAAATAATAAAACTAATGATCACATCCCGCGCCTTGCGCGGATTATTACCTAGTCTATTATTATGAGAAGACGAAAATCACCTAAAACATCATTATACCGAAGTGGAGGGAGTATAATTTAAACAGAAAGCCAGAGAATGGTATTTTAAAGAGTTCGCACTTGTAAGTTCTCTTAATATTCATATATAAATCGCCATTTGGTGAATCTGTGTTACAACTAGAATTGTGTGGATTCAAATCAAACATCAATTACATGAGTTGTCAAATTAGTTGGGAGCCCTGTTCTAAAAATCAGTCGCCTAGCCGCCTAGCCGCCTAGGCGGCCGTCTGGGCGCTACGCGTCACTCTTCCGCTCCGATTTATGCCAAATCGGTTAAAAAAATCGGATATCCGATTTTCTCCGCCTAGACTAGCGTTTAGGCGGCCACCTAATCTATTTTTTTATTATTATTTTTTTATTTTTAATAATATTTTTATAAATATCATTTATATTCATAATTTTGATGAAAATTACACTATATTAAGTTTATATATTCTATTTGTGTGTTTTATACAATTTTAAACATGAAAATGTATTAATGTTATACACAATTAAAGATTAACATGTTTTATAACATAGTAAACAGTCTAAAAATTTCGCCCCGTGTAATTTTTGATTAATCTCCAATTTTCTCTTTAGACGCTAGGCCCAACCCGACCGCCCGACTAGCGCGTTCCTGAACAGGGGTTGGGAGAGGTCTGCCACATAACTGCAAATACAAATATCATAAAATCTCTGGGACTTAGTTAACAGAGTATTGGTCTAGATTGTCAATAGGGGTAGAAATACATACTGTCACACAGTTGAACTGGTATAGTTAATATTTTATAACTTATTTTATGCATTAAAAGGGTCTAATATTAGTAAGATTACTAACTTTAGACTAAATATATCAAAACCCATAGCTAGAAATTCAAACGTAGCTTACAAATCAGCAAAAAAATGTCTACACGCATCAATTTGCTTTTTCTTCATTTTTTGGGTCTTAGGATAGTTCAAACGTTCCATTTAATGAAACAAAGTAGAGAAGAAGAGAACACAAACTTTAATACAATCAATAGATTCCCGGAATGATCCTGTATTTGACTTTCTCGCAGTACAGCTTCCAGTACTTTCCATACCTTAACCAAAAAGAAGCAACAAACCCAAAGTAAGAACAAAGATAATGTGTTAAAGTGGTTATATTAATTCAGATTTGGTGGCTTACTTTGATCGGCATCGGTCATCGTCTCTCTTGGCTCGATCAAAGAGAAGAATGGTGAGGAATATGACGTAGAAGTAAGGCAAGAACTGGTCCAAACAAATATTTATTTAAGTCTTAAAATGTAGCACTTGCAACAAAAGCTTATAACAAACCAAAGAGATGGAGAAAGCATTTACGTTATTAAAGAGAGCCGGTACGGTCCAGAAGAAAGCACTTGAGATCTCAGGAACATAATGGAAATGACGAGCCAATCCCCACCTGCACCATAAAAAAAAACATGTTGTTGTGATGGGCAACATGTAAAACTAATTGTAGTGATAGCATAAAAGTAGAGAATAAACTCACCATCCAGAGGTTAAGAGAAGACTGGTTTTAGTTTCACCAGCTGTTGTCGTATATGTCGCCACAATCTGCAACAAACCACGAGACCAATAACTGTTCATACTCATAGTAATGTTTAGAATTTGAAAAGGAATTAGCTTAACTTCACCCCGTGTACTGTGATCATTACCTTTGATGGGGCTTTGCCCCAAACCGAGCATTTACCGTTTGTCCTCCTGAACTCTTGCCTTTGTCTATCGCAGTCATAGTTTATGTAAATGCAAAGACATCCCGCCACCAAAATGTATATAGCCAACTGCAGACAAAGGAAGGATATTATAAAGTTTTAAGAGATAGAAATAGAACTGTCCCATGTTCTCATGAAGGTAGTTGTGCTACTACTGTGCTTACATAGACTGATATCTGACGACTAGAATCATGAGCCATAATAAGAAACGATTCAAACATATGTTAAACGTTCTATACTATAACTCTAAGTAATGAATAATACTTTAGGAAACCAGATTCTGGTACTGTGACATTAAGCTTAACCTTTCTTGTTGTATCTTTAAGGTTCTTCATTTGATTGACACACAAGGGTATTTATCATGTATCGCATCCTCTATATTGGATAATAAAAGTTTTATTTCTTGCACCTGAGTTCCAAGTTGGACTGGGTGGTTCACAAGGTACATGCCTGGAGAGGTATAAATAGAAGGCACCCACACCAGACAACCCCAGCAAATATAGAATCCAGCTGAAAATTAAAAAAAAATTATAAAGCATGGGAAGAGTTAGCTTTAAGGGCCAAATAGTAAAGCAACTTTTGCTGCTGATGATAATGTAATTTGATATATGTACCACAAGCATACCTCGGTCATGTGCGATGTCCATGGTGTTCCAGTAACCCGCTTCCCACCAGAAAAACTTGGTGACATAGACCAGCATCAGGATGGTGTTCACCAACATTGAATCAGATACTTTCCCGTTTATTTCATACTGGTAAAAAAGTGACCACAAATTGGAAGTGCGGAGACTCACTGATCAAACAAAGATTCAAAGGAACCTCCAGGTTATATCGTAAGAGTGTGAAAATCTATCTAGAAAATACCTGTTTAATGCAGTACGTGACGGCAAGAACAGCCCAAGACATCATACCGAATCTGCAATTAGTAAAAACTTTGATGTCAAAGTTCTTACCAATTCGAGGGTACAACTCCATGCCCTGCAAATCAGGACGAAAAGATACAGTGAGCATAGGAATGCTGCAAGTTGCATGTGTTAATGATAAGCTGGACGCAAAGAGTGAGATACGACTATGATTAATAACACTATTGGATACACTATTCTTTTCCTTCACCTTCTGATATTTAAGACCATATTCATACCAAACTAGTTTGTGTTAAGTCAATTAGATGAAGAAATGCTACTAAGAAGACACTGACTTGACTAACTGTGGAATTTCACGAAGTCATGACCTCCTACTGTCTAGAAAAAGCAAGATATTCATGAGTATATGACTAACATTGGCAATACGTTAGATCTTTAAGTAATCCCAACCAGTAGTCTCAGAAGAATAAGAATTTGGTGAGCAGAAATAACTCACCCAATAGAAGTCGATAATCAGGTTACCACATGAACCAGAATCACTTGATGAAGGTGCAACATGACCCTTGTACAAGACAAAAAGACAAGCTTTAGAACCATAAAAAGCGAAATTTTAAACTGAAAAAGAAAAGCAACACAATACACCATCATGGCATAGAGACACACTTACCTTAATGTATAACAAAACACAGAACACAAGGCTTCCAAATATTAGCGCCGAAAATATTTCCCCCAAATGATCATAGACAATTGCTGGGTTGAATATCCCAAACCTGAATAGCAAAAAAAAGAACTCAATCATACACTTGAACCAAACTGAAGTTACCTTGTAAACATTTCATTCGAAAAGAAATGAACTTTGCTTACCACCAAAGACCAAGATAGGTGGCTAGTGTCACAAAATAGGCAGCCATACCATTGGCCTGCAGCAAGAAACAGTTGTTTTGTTTTTGTTTTGTTAGCATCAACTTCCAACACCCAAAGTCCATCTGAATACTTAAGTTTGTCATAATACCTTGTAAACCGGCCGGTTCCCCGTAGGAGAAATGGGACCTTCAACTCTTTTACCAGGGAGTAGCAGCTGAAGAGCAGCCTCAAATGCTCCGTAGCAAAAGATGATCTTCCAAGCGATGGCGGTGGGTCTTGGCCATATGTTGATGAGCCCTTGAACTCCATTCTCCCACAAGAAGCTACCGGTCTGAACAACAGAACCATCCTGATGAACCATCGTGTACCATCTGCATTACCAAGAAATTTAAATAACAGAGATGTAAATATTACGTTTCAAGAAGTCAAACTCAACTCTACAAATCAGAAATAATATATAAAAATGGCCATAAATTTATTAGGAAACAAAAGAACATTGTATGGTATGGACCAACAAATCTACACTCGTTGCTTAATCACAATCTCAGTCAATAACAACCAATCACATATAATGTCTAATGTAAAACGATTTGAAGATCTAAGCTATGAACTGAGGAGGATCACAGATCGTGCGAGCCGATCTGATAAAGAAATGAGGGCTTACAGGAGGATGACGAAAGGTGGACAGAAAGCGAGTAACGACAGCATCGATGCGTAAGTCACGATCGGAGAATGCACAGTCGCCGCCATCTTCTTCTTCTCTCTCTCGCTCGCGATCTCTCTCTCTCGGCCGATTAAAAAACACTTTGAATCTGATGTGTGTTGTTGACTCAACGCAACGACTTGTGCGAAGTTAACGAGGGATTGGAGAGAGAGAGACGATGATCAACAACAGTGAGTGATGGAAAAATGTTGTAAAATAATCCACGTGTCATTTCCTCTTCAAATATTTTTTTTTAAAGATTCCACTCTGTCCCTCGTACTTTTTTTGATTAGGCCGGGGCCATATAAGTAAAGTAATATATACTCACCCACTTGCAAATTTTGTATTTTCATTATCACACTTCTTTTCTAACTACCCTAAACTACCCTAAACTTTTCTAACATCATATTTCCATTCTATTTTTTACCCTAAACTATTATATTATTATCTTTATCTCGCAGGCCCCATGTGTTATTTCTAATTTTAAAATTAAAAAGCCTACCTCTCAACCTTCATAAAATCCATAATTTATTGGACACTTAACAGGCGACCTCACACTCCATCTACCTCTCTCCTTCCCAAAGCTGTCCATCTTGTTCTCTTTTCTCGCATGTTGCTCCCTTTTTTCCAACCACCTACGATTCCTTCTTCCCCTTCAAGCTCCATTGACCTTTTTTAAAGGTTTTTTTGGCGAAAATTGATACGTTTTTTCATGAAATTTTCATAATAATATACTACTTATGTTCTATGTGTTATGAGTAACGAAAAAAATAAAAACTTACCTGTAAAAATCGTGAAAGTTTTCAAAGAAATATGAAAGTAAAATTTGAAGAAGAATCTCCTTTTTAACACGATTTTGATAGAAAAAAACATAAAAAAGGTGTTAGACGATATTTTGGGTTTTGTAAGACCTTATTTGTTGATTAAACAGACTTAAACCGATGAAAAATTAAAATTTTAGGTATATTGGTATAAAAATGAAGTTACAGGACTATTTTGTATATTTATGCTAATTTTTCACTATTTTAAATCAAAATAATACATTACAATATTGTTAGATGATATTGTGGGTTGTATAATACCCTTTTGGTCAGTCAAAAGGGTTAAATCAACAAAAGTGAAAATTTATAGAAACTACTGGAATTACTAGTACTACTAAGGTAAAACATGTATTACTTGTATTACTAAATCGAATATGTACCAAAGATCTTGGACAACTTAGATTCTTTAAACGGTTAACTAATCATAATTTTTGTTTCAGGTAATCTATGGCCTTTCCTATTACAATCATATGTTTTGATTACGGAGGAAGTTATATCAAAGATGGGGGTGAGAGAAGATGGATCTCGGAAGAAGATGGATCTCGGAAGAAGATGAAATTCACACTCTAGTGATGAAGACAACTGTGGAAGAGATTACGTATTCTGAATTGGTTGAGAGCATATTCAGAAAGATTAAGGAAATGGAGATGGGATGGTGAAGATTAGCTACTTTCCAATGGTATTGTATTTGAACAAGTCATCATATATTTGGTGTGATGAAGACGTTTTGGGCTATCTCATGCAAGTAAATCATGATAAATGTAGAAGTGTTTTACATGTGGAGATCATCAGCGACATGGATGATACATATGGTGATCCTTCACTTTCAGGAGATGATGATGAAACTGATGATAGCTATGTTGGTCTTTCTGATGGGACCGAGGAAGATGTAACTGAACAAGATGGAACTGAGCAAGATGGAACTGATCAGGATCATGAGATGGATGGCATGGTCGCGCTTTACACAGCCGAACAACATGAAGACATTGAGATGCATGAAAATTTAGAGCATGGGTATGAAGGAACAAAAGTAAGAGTGGAAGTTGAAGCTGCAACAGCAGGAGTTGAAGCTGTGAGAGGAGTAGTTGAAGCCACGACAGCAGTAGAAGAAGAATGGGATGATGGTCTCGATTTGGTTAAGGGTCAAGAATTCAGAACTAAGGTAGCTATGCAAGTTCTAGTTCAGAGGGGTGCACATAAGAATGGTTTTGAGTATGAAACAACTAAGTCTGATACTGTGAGATTTGTGGCAAAATGTCGAGGAGCCAAAGAAGGTTGCAAGTGGTATTTGCGTGTAGCAAAGCTTAAGAATTCAGATCTTTGGACGGTTAGAACTTACAATAAGTCTCATACATGCTCAGTAGTAACTACAAGTACCCTTAGAAATAGAAGGAGAGGCACACCACAAGTTGTCGCATCTGTTTTGAGTGAAGAATATCCCGCTAGATATGACACACCAACACCAAATGATCTGATCAGTATCGTTACCCACAAGGTTGGTGTTGATGTGTCATACGCCACAGCATGGAGAGGAAAAAGGATGGCTGTTAATGAAGTTCGAGGTTCTCCGGAAGAGATTTTTCTATGATACACTCGTATATGTACATGCTCAAGTTGAAGAATCATGACTCAGTAAGTTATGTTGAAGTGGATGCGGCGAAAAGATTTAAGTATCTATTTTTCGCATTTGGAGCTTCCATAGAAGGGTTCGCAGCGATGAGGAAAGTTATCATTGTGGATGGAACACATCTTAAGCATGTTTATGGTGGATTTCTGCTTGTTGTGACGGCTCAAGATCATGATCGTCACCACTTCCTGATCGTCACCACTACCCTATCGCATTTGGTGTAGTTGATGGTGAGAAAGACGAAAGCTGGACGTGGTTTATGAATAAGTTGATGTCAGTGATATCAGATGAAGGCGAATTGGTGTTTCTTTCGGATAGAAATGGAAGCTTAATCAAGTCAATACGTGAGGTGTTCCCAACGGCCGCACATGAGTATTGTATCTGGCATTTGTCTCAAAATGTCAAAGGACATGTTTTCAACAACAGAGACGCTTGCGCAAGCAAGTTTACAGAGTGTGCACATGCTTATACAGTGGTTGAGTTCGATGATCTCTATGAGGGCTTTTCCAGAAGGTATCCTTCTGCTGCGGCATATCTGGAGAAAAGTGATGAAGTGAGAAAATGGGCAATATGTTACTTTGAAGGAGACAGATACAATGTTAACACAACCAATGCAGCAAAATCAATTAATGGTGTTCTTCGGAAAGCGAGGAAATTCTTCTTGCTACCGATGATTGATGTTATCATCAAGAAAATGACTGAATGGTTTAACAAACATAGGAAGAAGGCAGCTGAAATACCAGTCACAAAGAAGCTTGTGCCAACAGTGGAAAAGGAGTTGTCAAAAAGATGTTTGGAAGTGAGGTGTTTAGATGTTGTTGAGATAAACAACTTCCACTTTGAGTACAATGTCAATGGTAGTGACGGAAAGATTTATACGGTTGATTTGGCAAGAAAAATGTGCACCTGCAGGTGTTTTGATATAGACAAAATCCCATGTGTTCATGCTGCAGCTGCTTCCAAGTTCTTGAGCGTAAGAAGAGATCTTCATCTACAAGATTACTGTTCAAAATACTATTTGGTGGAGTTGTGGGCATTGGCATACTGTAGGACGATTTATCATGTTCCTCATATGTCTGAATGAGTCATACCAGATGAGATTCGAGCACTTAAAGTTCTTCCCCCGATATATGAAAAAAAGAAAGGACCCACTAAAAAGCAAAAGTTTCCATCTGCCGGAGAATCTCATGGACGAAGAAGAGGACGAGGACGAGGAAGGGAAAGAGGCAGGGGCAGGGGGAGGAGAGGCGGACGTTTGTATGAGTATTTTGAATGTGGAAGTACTTCTGCAACCACCGAGTAACATGGGACTCTTATGCTTTGAACTAGTAGGTAACGCTGAACTACTAGGTACTACTATGTAATACTATGTGTAATGTGAACTACTAGGTACTTCTGTTGATTACTATGTGTAATATGAATTACTAGGTACTTTTGTGGACTACTATGTGTAATATGTACTACTAGGTACTACTTTGTACTACCTAGGAACTACCTTAAAATACCTTGAATTACTATATATTATGCATGTTTCTAAAAACCTTTGTTTTCGTCTTATTATTTATTTTTAGAAGACGTATCTCATATATTACGTGATAATATGTTCATATATGTGTTTATTTGCCAAATTCGATATAAAATACTCTTAAATTCTCAAATTGGTAGAAAACTTCTCATTTCCATAGAAAACATCCTTCACTTCTATACTAATGTCTTGATGGGAAGTCCATAATGGGGTGAATTTCAGAAAGTACATAATTTCTGAAATTTTTTTCTGTCAATGTGTTATATACACGGTAAGAATCCACCTTTTTTCTCTTTCTTAGTCTGCTCAGGTTCTTCTTCAACCTCTTTCCCTTCATCTAGCTCTGCCTCTTTCTCCTCAGGTTCTTCTTCAACCTCTTTACCTTCATTAAGCTCTTCTTCACTCTCGTTTTGAACCTCTTCTTCAACTTCACCTAGATGTTCAGTTTCAACATTTTCTTCACCCTCTTCTTCAACCTCTTTTTGAACCTCTTCTTCAACTTCAAGAGGAGGTTCAGTTTCAGCAGTGTTTTCACCCTCTTTTTCAACCTCTTCTTCACCTTTTTCTTCATCATCTTCAGCTTGAGTCTGAGCAGCTCCACCTTCTTTATTTTCAGCCTCAACTTCTTGTTCTTTTTCTTCCTCAGCTTCTTTATCTTTTTCAACCTGAACTTCTGGTTCTTTCTCTTCCTCAGAACTTGTATTTTCCTTCTGAGCCTCTTCTTCACCATCTTTCTTTTTTTTCTCGATCTCAGCCTCCTATTTTTCCTCCTCTTTATCAGTCTCTTCAGTTTTCTGACCATCTGGTTCTTCTACCATTTCTGCATCTACAAAACGTCCTCTATCCCAGTCAAAATCCATGTTTTGGTAGTCAAAGCCCTCACCGTTCTCGTTCTCCTTCCTCTTCATCTCTTTCTCAAGCGCATCAATCCTCTCTACCATCGCCTTTTGCTTCCTGCCATTCTTTTTCAAATGATATTGGCAATTTTCAATGTCCTCAAGCCTCTTCTCCATTGCCTTCATCCTCTTACTCCTCCTTTTTAAAACGACTTGGCTCTTTTCCATGACACAGAGCCTCTTGTTCATTGTCTCCACCTTCACACTCACTTCACTCAAAATGTCATCAACCTCTCTTCAATCCCTTTTAAACGTCCTCCAAACTTGCATTAGAGGAGGATGCTTCTTCATTCACCTTCCTTTTGTCTTTCTTCGTAGGAAATTTCCTTGCAGCCACATCTAACTCATAGAGATCTTTCCACCAGATAGGCTTCTCCTTAACAGTAAGCCATGAGCTCCACAAATTACTTGGCCCATCTTCATTTTCATAGTCTGGCTCGTCCTCCATTATACGCGCCATGAGAGTTTCTTCATCAATAGTAGGAGCCAAAACACTTTTAATCACCTGAAAATAGAACAAAAAAACGTCTATTATATCCCACTCACTTAATAAAACCAAAAATCCAAAACAATATCAAACACATACCTTCGTTTTTCCAAGTGCATTGTACAAATCCTCAAGTGGATAGCCCTTCATGCTGTTACTTTGGAACCACCACTTGCACATCCTTGGACAGTTAGCAAGACAACCGGCTACATGTTCTCTGAATTGAGCATTCAGAGCTGGAATACACTCAAATGTCAGCATCTACAAATATAATTTTTTTAAATAAAGCAATCATACAAACAAGAATATGCCAAAACAAAACTCATATAAAGAAGTGAAGTTTACCGCCAAAGGAAGTATAAAGCCAGGAAAGTTGATATTCTTCTTAGCTTTCCTATTGAGACGCTTCATCAAGCGATTAATGGACCGGATATTATCATCAAACGTCAAGCGACCCCAAGAAAAGGTTTTGCAATCCTCCACATCGTTGACGATTCTTAGAATGAAAGTCAAAGGGGTCATTATACCTTCCCCTCCCTCTGATAACAGTGCCCAAGAAGTAGAGCACCACCATCCTGAGTCGATCCCCACACGCTCTCATGCTCAACAGCTTCTCTTCAACAGATTTCATGGTTATCGCTTTGTGTGACACAAAATGCCTATCTACAAACTCATAGCTCCCCAACTCCTCATACTTATCCGGGTATCCACTACAGTTCAAACCTGAGATGAGTGCATGCTCTCTGATGGAATACCGGATGGGCACGCCATTAACCGCAAACCAAGATGTGTCCTCTCCCTCTACTAAGGGAATGGTTCGCAATAGAAGCATCCACACACCCAGCAACTTCAAGTATGGTTCATCGGGCATGTGAAAAATATGACAAAACTGAGGGTGGTTCTCGAACCACTTCAACTCATGCATAAGCGTCTTGATGGTAGCCACTGTGTTACTCACATAGCACCTGCTCTGTATCTTGCATGTCTTGGTGAACTCGGTGTTCTTGAAGTATAGCACATCAGGTGGCAATGGTTGGCATTCTTGAAAACCATATAAAATTATATTAACATTTTATTTATTAATCTGTCCAGAAGGAATAAGGGTCATATAATTTTTTTTCCTAGTAATACTAGTCGCATCACTAATACACCAACAATAGCAAAAAAATTTAACTAAAACGAGAGAAATAATTTTGGGAATGAGTACCTGAGATGTCGCTGACAGATGATCAGTCTCATTCTCCTGTGCAGGATGATGAGTCTCGTTTCCATGTGCTGACAAATCATCTCTATCATTTCCAGTTGAAAGCTCTTCTACATGTTGTTCTTCTACACGAGCAATGTTTCTTTTTGTAGACTTTCCTTTCTTCTGCTTAGTATTTTTCTTTCCTCCACGTTTTGGTCTTGTCATTATCTCAATCTTCTGGATATCCTGTAACAAAAAACATTCAATCATAATTGAAACTGAAACCGGCTTTCAATCTGCATATGTTCACTTATCCAACATTCAATTTAGTATCATTACATTCCAAAGTTTCACGCAAACCTTTCCTCCACGCTTTGGTCTTGTCATTATCTCGATCTTCTGGATATCCTGTAACAAAAAACATTCAATCATAATTGAAACTGAAACCGGCTTTCAATCTGCATATGTTCACTTATCCAACATTCAATTTAGTATCATTACATTCCAAAGTTTCACGCAAACAATTACATAAACACTAATACTAATAAGAACTATAACCAAATCGCTTTCAATCAGCATAGATAAATCTGTTCCCTTTCAAACCCTATTTCTATAAAGATCCACATTGCTTCCCTTTCAAATCGCTTCTATTTTCTCATTCCAATAATCATTTAACCATTCACACACAAATTTCTACCAATTATTTTTGAACCCACATTACAAATGAACATAGAACTCAAAAGAAAGAGGAAGAAAGAAAAAACTTACCCAGATTTTCGAAAATGAGGAAGATGGAACCGAAGGCTTCTGTTAAAGGAGACACACGAAATTGAAAGCTTATGTAAGAGAGAGGTGATTCATCGCACTTGATTTCAGATTGATTTCGAACAAGGAGAAGAAGAATAGGTGATTTCGTCGATTAGGGTTTGCGCCAAAAGGAAAAGGGATAAAGTGGTGTCGGGGTGGTCGGGGTGGTCGGGACGCAAGTTCTAAGGGGAAGAGGAGAGAAGAAAAGACTCTGATTAGGTTAGAGGGTTAGCTTAGGTTTAATTGTAGTTTTGTAAGTTTATTAAGGGTAATTTAGTATTTACTGACATTTTTGTAATTAAAATAAATAGAAAATTAAATGATTTATTAGGTGGAGTAAATAAGCATAAACGATAGAGTTACTATGGCAAATAAGAATAAAGTCCGCCATATAAATGGTATCTGGACCGAAACTTCCAGATTAGATTTAGATTTTAAGGTTCTGAATCGAACCGAACCAAACCGAATCGAACCCGATTCGAATTTGGGACCTTTTTCCGATTCCAATCCTTCTTCTCTCTCAAAGCTCAACGATCTTCGTCAACACTATAGCGATGAACCAAATCAATTCTCAAACACTCTGATTCGCAAGTTAGTTGGTTGTGCCACTTGTCGCTTGGGCTTTGCTTCTCTTGGAGAGCAAGACAGCTTTCTCTTGTAACTCCTCTGTTATTGATAGGAAAGTGACTGCTTCTTATCAACATGTGATACTAAGTCAATGTGTTTATATGATAACAACAAAGTCTTAATGTATTAACAGGCTGTAGCATTCTTGGGGTTTTACTAGTTTACAAGTTCTACGGTGAAGAACTACGTGAAATGTTTGGTTATGAGGAACATCCCTATGGTTAGCTAACACTGTTTCTGTATCGTATCATATCAGGAGTATATAGTGGAAGACCGAGACTGCAAGAATGTTCCTGATCTTGACCAGAGTCATGTAATGGAACTTAGAATGTTGGGACCTTATTGAACATATCTATACCAGAAAAGAACCTGTTGGATCTATTACTCTTCATTTCACCTGTAAATTATACACTTCATTGATTTTTGCAGTTCTTTCTTTGTTTATGTCTTCTGATGAAACTGTGATTTTTGTTCACGCATACGCCTCACACGCAGATTGGTTTACAAAGTAATGTTTTGATAAGCATCTCTGTTTCTTCTTTGTCCAACTCATACGTATAAGCCTAGAACCACCTCCTTGGGGACTGTTTCAACCATCCAGGATCGCCAACTACACACTATTGAACAACAATAAGGGAGGCAAAGAAGACTTGAAAAAGAATTTTAAAAAAAAAGAAAAAGATGGGCACACTTGTTTAGTAGTATGAAAATTTAACGTTCCTTGTGATGCACGTCTAAGAAGAGCTTCCCTTGCCTCTACTGCGATGCGATCCCTTGAGGCTGCACCACCAGTTCCTGCTGTCTAGATTCACAACACTTCACGGTCAATAAAAGAAAGACAAAACCAAAACCCCATATTTCGTTTCGTTTGGTGAAGATGTTTGCATCGTCGCTAACTCGCCGCTATGTAAGGATGCAGCAGCAGAGGTCGCGCCATTCTCTCGCTCTCTCCTTCTCGCATCATCATCTCATTTATAATTTTGTCGAAGTGTCGAAAGACAAACGGGAGATAGCAAAAGACTTGAGCCAGTAACATAGTTGGGCTTCTATGGGCCCCATTTGTAAATAAATAATGCGTGGGTCTAAATAAGAATGGATTAGAGCATCTCCATCGGGGTGACTAAACCCAAGTCACTAAACAAAACCGAAAAATAAATAAATGAAAAAGCCCAAATTAAGACAGTACCGCTCCTAAAATTGAGCTTTTTAGTTTTGGTAGGAAGTCCTGTCGTGGCGTCTTCTGAGTGAACCGCTTCTCAATGGTTTCTCTCTCCTTCGTCGCGACTCGCCAAAAGACATGCATTCTCGACTTCTCCATCTTCTCTCTCTCGAATCTCGGCGACTCTGATGTGAACCTCGTCGTCTGTCTGGAGCCTCGTCGTCTCTGTCCCGAGCCTCGCCTTCTCTCCGTCGAGCCTCGTCGTTTCTCTGTCGAGCCTCGTCGTCTCTCTCTCGAAAATCTCGGCGTCTCTCTCTCGAAAATCTCGGCGTCTCTCTCTCGAAAATCTCGGCGTCTCTCTCTCGAAAATCTCGGCGTCTCTCTCTCGAAAATCTCGGCGTCTCTCTCTCGAAAATCTCGGCGTCTCTCTCTCGAAAATCTCGGCGTCTCTCTCTCGAAAATCTCGGCGTCTCTCTCTCGAAAATCTCGGCGTCTCTCTCTCGAAAATCTCGGCGTCTCTCTCTCGAAAATCTCGGCGTCTCTCTCTCGAAAATCTCGGCGTCTCTCTCTCGAAAATCTCGGCGTCTCTCTCTCGAAAATCTCGGCGTCTCTCTCTCGAAAATCTCGGCGTCTCTCTCTCGAAAATCTCGGCGTCTCTCTCTCGAAAATCTCGGCGTCTCTCTCTCGAAAATCTCGGCG
Organism: Brassica oleracea var. oleracea; assembly: GCF_000695525.1. Classification (NCBI taxonomy): domain Eukaryota; kingdom Viridiplantae; phylum Streptophyta; class Magnoliopsida; order Brassicales; family Brassicaceae; genus Brassica; species Brassica oleracea. Next base: position 62,323,265 of record NC_027750.1, read on the forward strand.
TCTCTCTCTCGAAAATCTCGGCGTCTCTCTCTCGAAAATCTCGGCGTCTCTCTCGCAGCTCGGCTTCTCTGAATCAAAGCTCGTCGTCTCTCTCTAGTCTCGTCTCTGTCCCGAACCTGGTCGTCTCTCTATAGTCTCGTCTCTGTCCCGAACCTCGTCATCTCTCTGGAATCTCGTCTCGATCTCCTTATCAGTAAGAAATCATCCGTTTGATTCGATCTTTCTGTTACTGCTGTCTCTATTTTGGTTTATCTCCCATCCCTTGTCTTTTGTAAAAATAATTGTTAGATTTTTATGACTGTTTCATAATATTGAAGACGGTGAAATCTGTTAGGTTAGTACTAGAGTTTTGATTCGATCTGATATGCCTAATATTTCCTCTGTTCTGTACTAAGTAGCGATGTTGGGATTGATTGTTTGTGGAATCGAAATGCTTAAGTTATGAGTTCTTTTAGTTTTCTGTTGTTGTTTTCGTTTATCTCATTACAGAGAACAATGTTTTAATTAAACTTTGTTTGTTGGTTGTGCGAGGGCTGAGGATATGCGTGTAAGAAAGGTAGCTGAAGACAACCATCAAAGCTTATGTCTTTCAATGCACAGATGAGAAGAGGTAAATTAAATTTTTTGTCTAAGTAGGTGGTTGTTAGTAAATGGTGGCTAGCTTAGATGGTTGTTAGTAAATGGTTGGGAATTAAATGGTTCGAAGTGAGTAGTTTGCGTGGTTGTTTTTTTGGAAGGCATAGATATATATATTGATGGTCCGAAACTTCATTAACAACAACAACATTAAAACTTCCTTTTAAAACTTCAACAACTGAAAAACATTAACAACAACAACATTAAAACTTCAACAACATAAAAACTTCCCTTTAAAACTACAACACATTGTCGCTTAAAAACATCAACATCAAAACTTCAACAACTTAAAAACTCCATCTACTTTCCTTCTCCAAAGCTATTATGGATCCTTATAGTCAACATTGTAGCTTCCAAAACCTGTTACATAGTCAACAACCAATCACTGAAAACCCTTATCAGCCTGTCCCTCGTGAGCCTTATCAGTCTGTCCACCGTGAGCCAATTGTTGAAGTCTCTGCATCGGAGGCCTCTATGTTCGGTCCACAATGGACCGAAGATGGCAACAACGATGCAAAGATCTTGTCTGACCATAAAGAGAGACGAAAATGGTCACCAACAGAAGATGGGGTGCTGATAAGTGCTTGGCTGAACACCTCGAAAGATCCAGTGATTGGCAATGAACAGAAAGAAGTTGCGTTTTGGAAACGCATTGCTGCTTATTTTGCTGCGAGTCCAAAGCTGGATGGCGCGCAAAAGAGGGAGCCAACACACTGTAAAGCGAGATGGGGGAAGATTAATGAGGGCGTGTGTAAGTTTGTTGGGTGTTTTGAAGCAGCAACGAAGCAGAGATCGAGTGGACAGAACGAGGATGACGTTTTGAAGTTGCCTCACATGATTTTCTTCAATGATCACAAGGCCAAGTTCACATTAGATCATGCCTGGTTAGAGCTACGATTTGATCAGAAATGGATTTCTTCGTCTGCTACCAAGGATAAAGTTATGTCAAAGAGAAGGAAGTTGGATGACCAGTCATCAACCTCAGTGCCTGTAAGCCACGAAGAGGAAGAAGCCATGGCTCGGCCAGAAAGTGTCAAAGCAGCAAAGGCAAAAGGAAAGAAGCCACTGAGGAAGCAAGCGACTTTGGAAGCGGAAGAGATGGAGAAGATGGAGTTTCAAAGCTTTTGGGAGATTAGGCAGAAAGATTTTGCTTTGAAGTCAACTCTTAACAAACAAAAATTGCTTGAGCGCCTAGTTGCTAAGTCTGAGCCATTAAGTGAACTAGAAATGCAATTAAAAATTAAGCTTCTTACTGAGCTGTTGGCGTGAGTCTTAAGTTGCAAGTCTGTATGTTTGGATGTTCTGTCTTAAGTCTTTATCTAGAAATGTTCTGTCTTTAGCTTAATCTTCGAGTCGAGTCTGTATGCTTTATGGTTAATGGATGTTTATGAAACGGATTGTTAGTTGTTTATGCGTGGCTTTGTTATCTGGGACTCACCACGTTTTGCTTGTGTCTATTGCAGGTGGAGAATAAAGCCAAGACTTAACAACTTCTTGTGACAGAAGGAGCCAAGACCGAAGACATCTTCTTGTGACAGAAGGCGCCAAGACAACTAGCTGTCTCTATTTTTTAA
>NC_027750.1:62325965-62329557 GCF_000695525.1 Brassica oleracea var. oleracea
ACCTCCGACTTGGTGAGACTACCGCACTTTTATGCTTAGAACATTTTTTCAAGGAATCATAAATTTATTTGGAGCTGAGTATCTAAGAACCCACTCCAGAAGATCTTCAACGACTACTCGATATTGGAGAGCTACGCGGATTTCCCGGGATGATAGGAAGCATTGATTGTATGCATTGGGAGTGGAAGAATTGTCCGACCGCATGGAAAGGACAATATACAAGTGGATCCGGAAAGCCAACAATTGTTCTAGAGGCTGTAGCTTCACCAGACCTCTGGATATGGCACGCATTTTTCGGATCTCTAGGTACATTAAACGATATCAATGTTCTTGAACGATCACCAGTTTTTGATGATATATTACAAGGTCGAGCTCCGAAAGTTAACTACACTGTCAACGGACACGAGTACTGATTGGCTTACTATCTCACAAATGGTATTTATTCAAAATGGGCTACTTTTGTCCAATCTATTCCACTTCCGCAAGGTCCAAAAGCATCATTATTCGCTACATATCAAGAAGCTGTACGTAAAGATGTCGAGCGAGCTTTTGGGGTCTTGCAAGCTCGGTTCGCCATAGTCAAAAATCCAGCTCTTTTGTGGGATAAAATAAAAATTGGAAAGATAATGAGGGCATGTATCATTCTATATAATATGATCGTAGAAGACGAACGAGATGGGTACACTCAGCTCGATGTTTCAGTTTTCGAAAATTCGGATTCAAACCGAAGTTCAGAAGTGGATTTCTCGTATTCTACAGATATCCCTTCAAATCTCGGCAATATGATGAGCATTCGGAATCAAGTTTGTGATAGAACAATACATCAACGATTGAAAGTGGATTTGGTTGAGCATATTTGACAAAAATTTGGAACAAATCAAGATTTCAACTAATCTGTTTTTTCTCGTCTACGGTTTGTATTTGTATGTTTAATATGCTTTTATGTCATGTATCAATTTCTTTCATATCATTCAACTTTAGAAAAAAAAAACACTTAAGTACCCCAATGTGGTTTTACCAATGAAGGATGGAAAAATTAAATAGATTAATAGAGGTACTTAACCTTTCAAATCACTACATTATACACTAATTTAATTTTAAGTACTCATTAAAGGTCCTAATGGATGGAGGTGGTCTTAGTGATCTTTCTTTTCTTTTTTTTTAGATTAGTGATCTTTCTTTTTCTTATTTATTTTGTTTAATTGTTTTTATCCTTATTAATACACCTATTAGAGAAAATATTTTTTTTTAACGCTTAATCATTCATTCCATTATAGAGTTTTTGACCAAACTAGTCTTACATAAACAAGACCTGCAGAAATGCACAAGTACGAAAAAGTACAAAAAAAGAAAAACTGTAAGTAATAAAAATAGATCGATACCAGTAGGCACCATTCAAATTGGAGAAACTAATAAAACTCAAACTTCCATAGTTCAGAGATCTTAGTCAAGGTGAAAACCAGCTGAATTGAAAACCACCGGGGTGTTAGATTACCCTTTTCACTCTTTCCAATCAACCAATGGTTAGGAAACTCTGCAAGTCTCGTTAAAAAGCTTCCAATCTATTGAAGCTACGAGAACCGAGAATCTCTCTATCAACGCAACACTCCTATAACCCAAGAATGGGTTGATTTTCACATGCAAGAGCTACTGACTCAAGGACAAACCAATCATGACAACTCAAACTCTAAAGTATATGAGTTGACAAAATAAAATAACGAGAACACTAGAGACTGAAAACACAATCAGATCAAGAGAAAACCAAACCGTCCTGATTGCAATAGAAACCGTCGATGTAGAGCCATCTCCATATCCAAAAACGATATGCTATTGGACTGTGAATGGGCTCTTCACGTGCGTCTAGTGCGACTTCACAACCTGACAATACCAAAAGAAGCACCACTTCTCCAGTGGCCGAACCACCGATGAGAATGACCTCTCCACAAGTCTTTGATATGACTACACACCACGAACATAACAACAGAAGCCCCACCAACATGATCCTTTCAGTACAACCGGAACTGGATCCATCATCTTCAGGGGAGGAAACGAGAGGCCATACATCCCGCACGAGATCAGACAAACACACAAGACGCCAGAGCCTCACACCAATCGAAATAACCACCTCCAAAACAGATGAAGGGAAACTTGTAGCACAGACTAACAACAAAACCCAACATCACCCGATACAAAGTAGAAACCTTTGTTGAAAGGTTATATCGCAACCATAACAAACAGAAACTCTATCTCTTTAATCCAGCATCGTTGAAGACCAAACAGCTAAGAACAAATTAAATTTGAAAAGGGTATGAGGAGACCCTCTCACAGCACCGGCAAGGAGTGCCGGATCGGAGAAGGCCTCAGATCTGAAGAGAAAGTTGAAAACGGTACTCTAGAGGGGGAGAGAAAAAATTGCCGCCTGAGAATTTGCGAATCAGATAAAATAAAGAATCATTTTTTGTATGCGAAGAATAAGCGAAAATCAAAATATTCAGTAAGTGTAAAAAGTAAATTACATGCATAACATTAAATGCTATGAAATTATCAGATAACTGAAAGTAAAAACAGCTGATAAAAAAAAACAGTAATCAAAACGACCGGGTAAGAGGAGAGACAGCGTTGCGTCAGCGAAGGGTAAGGAGGTGAGCCATGAGTGTCAAGTCACGTGACCACAATCATGTTCGAAATACGAGACCAAAACGCGGAGAACCTCTAAAAGAGACGACGTAGACCCAAAGAAAGGTAAATACTCCTATCAAGAAACCTGTGGGTCCTATTGTTGAGTGGCAGTGTGCTGTCAAACTGGGGACGAGCTCTTTCCTTTTTTTGTTGGGGGTTAAATGGCAACGTGCTGTTGGGGAAAGCAGACACGAGGCGCAGCGGAATGTAGCAATCGTGTTTCTCCTGGCCTTGTGAGAATCTGAGAGAAAAATACTTCGACGATAGCATGATATAATATAAACAATAACTAAATGAGACAAACACTTTTTGCGTGGAAAACCTCTTCGATGTGAGAAGGAAAAACCACGGGACCGTAGTCCACTCAACAATCCACTATATAAATGTACGTGAGTACAACCACGTCCTCCCTGTTCAACAACCTGAACAGAACAGAGACTCAAGCTACAAAGAGCTATCTCCAACACAAGAACAACAACAACAAGAGAGCAACACAAAGCTTCAAAACCAGCAGAAACCAAACGACCTCAGCTCACAAGGATTCCGGCAACCAGAGACTAATCCCACCGTAAAAATCCAAGATAAACCAGTCAACAACACATCTGCCAAATTTCAGCTCAATCAGAGAAGATCTCACCGTCAGATTTACCAAACACTCAAGACAGCACTGCTGAAGAACTGTGACGACCAGCTTCACTAAAACCCAGACAACAGAAGATCCAACCGTTGAAATCTAAATCCCTTCGGTGAACCTTTAACTCACTGACTGAAGAGGATTCCCACAAAATATCAGCCCGATCAGGATCCGTTTGACCCTCGAAATCAGCCTTGAAAAACCCAGACGAAATTCTGCCCCATTCCCTATTTTCTCTCTTTTGTCTTTTTGATTCTTGTAAGTCTCTACATAAAAAAT
>NC_027750.1:62329864-62330519 GCF_000695525.1 Brassica oleracea var. oleracea
TCGTAAGTCCCTCTGAGATATCTCAAAATCCACTTCACAGCATTCCAGTGTTCTCTTCCTGGATTGGAGATAAACCTGCTGACAACTCCAACGGCATAATCTAAATCCGGTTTTGTACAGACCATGGCATACACCAAACTACCCACCGCAGAAGCATATGGAACCTTCTCCATATCTTCCTTCTCTGCATATGTCTTCGGACTTTGTTGACTGCTCAATCTTAAGTGTGGAGCAAGAGGAGTACTCAACACTTTAGACTTGTCCATGTGAAACCGCTTAAGTACTTTTTCAATGTACTTCTACTGAGATAAGTGAATCAGTTTCTCACCTCTATCTCGAACAATTCTCATACCAAGAATCTGTTTCGCTGGACCCATATCTTTCATGGCAAAGGACTCACTGAGCTGCTCTTTAAGCTCCTTAATTTTGTCCATGTTCCTGCCCACAATCAACATATCATCGACATACAACAACAAGATGATAAAATCATCCTCACCAAACACCTTCACAAATACACAATGGTCTGAATCAGTCTCTGCATAACCATGCTCCCCCATAACAGACTTGAACTTCATGTACCACTGCCTTGGTGCTTGCTTCAATCCATAAAGGCTTTTCTTCAAGCGGCAAACCAAATTTTCTTTGCCCTTTTTCA
>NC_027750.1:62333384-62335228 GCF_000695525.1 Brassica oleracea var. oleracea
ACATGGAATTCTTTAACAAAGAGCAAATCCTCCATCTTGCCCTTCCATAGATGATAGTTAGCACCATTCAAGCTTATCATCCTGCTCGTATTTTCCATCATTCTCACAATCAACAATAACCTGAAGTTATAAAACCCAAAGCTCTAAAACCAGAAGCTCTGATACCACTTTGTTGGGGAAAGCGGACACGAGGCGCAGCGGAATATAGCAATCGTGTTTATCCTGACCTTGTGAGAATCTGAGAGAAAAATATTTCGACGATAGCAGGATATAATATAAGCAATAACTAAATGAGATAAGCACTTTTTACGTGGAAAACCTCCTCGATGTGAGAAGGAAAAACCACGGGACCGTAGTCCACTCAACAATCCACTATATAAATGTATGTGAGTACAACCACGTCCTCCCTGTTCAACAACCTGAACAGAATAGAGACTCAAGCTACAAAGAGCTATCTCCAACACAAGACCAACAACAACAAGAGAGCAACACAAAGCTTCAAAACCAGCAGAAACCAAATGACCTCAGCTCACAAGGATTCCGGCAACCAGAGACTAATCCCACCGTACAAATCCAAGATAAACAAGTCAACAACACATCTACCAAATTTCAGCTCAATCAGAGAAGATCTTACCGTCGGATTTACCAAACACTCAAGACGGTACTGCTGAAGAACTGTGACGACCAGCTTCACTAAAACCCAGACAACAGAAGATCCAACCGTTGAAATCTAAATCCCTTCAGTGAACCTTTAACTCACTGACTGAAAAAGCTTCCCACAAAATATTAGTCCGATCAGGATCCCTTTGACCCTCCAAATCTGCCTTGACAAACCCAGACGAAATTCTGCCTACTTCTTTCTTTTCTCTCTTTTGTATTTTTGATTCTTGTAAGTATCTACATAAAAATTAGGTCAAGCAACTATATATATGTGTCTCACTAACCCTAAGAACCTCCAAGGCCCAATACTAATCTCATGGACTAATACCAATGACCCAACTTTCAAATTTGGTTATCACCAACCAAACCCAATGGATTTCTTCCATCTAGAAGGAACCCAACACGTGCGTTGATGGAAAATTGATGGAAAAAACGATAATGTAAGACTAAAATGTGCCAGCTTTCATGCTGCTGTTCGCCACACTCACTCATACAGCAAAGGACATTCGATTATATTGAAGTTATCGATCCCTTGCAAAATAAATGTATTGTTTTTTTTGTGAGAGAAAAGAAATGTATTGTTCTTTCATAACTTTGTATCTTATTTCAAACTAAAAGTTACTGAAACCAATTATAAAATGAATTTAAGTGAAATTTTCGACATATTTAACATTATAAAATTGTTGGATTCTACACTCATAAGTTCATTCTCAAAATTAAATTTTTTAATATAAAATAGTACTTTGTATTAAAAAAATTAAATCAAAATAAAAACAATTAATCTTATTCCACGATTACTAAAACACTAATAACTTGATAAGAAAACTTAGGTATTGTTTTGTAAAATTTAAATGTAGTTTTAAGTAATTTTTAAAATACTAACTAACGTTTTTAGAATTTCAATTTTCAAGTCACTATGTGCGTTATCTTGTACATTTAATTTAATTTTAATTTTGGGTTGGTTTGGTCATCATTTTATAAAACATTTAAAGATTTTTTGCAAAATTGACTCAAAACTTGGAGTCCAACAGAAAACTAACCTTTTCTTTTGACTCTTTTTTTTTTGAGATTTTAACCCTACACCTACATTTTATCTACGAAAATGCCATTAACATTTTTTTTTTCTTTCGAAAATGGCTTCTTTACTGTCTCAACCTCATCTTCTTCAAGTATTTACAATATTG
>NC_027750.1:62352042-62352280 GCF_000695525.1 Brassica oleracea var. oleracea
AGAACTTGTATAAACCCATCCACGGTGTAACAGCCAGCAATTTCTTTGTTCCACAAAGAGTCCATCAGCACCTTAAACGCGACTCTCCCCCATGGATAATTCTCAAACCGTTCTAAATCCATCACTAGCCTTGCTAGAGTAGATCGTGTAGCGGTTGAAAACTTTCTCTCTTCAATGAATCCAGTGAAGATGGAGAGGTACGCGAGCCGCTTGCGATCTTCCCTGGACCAATCCCCGC
>NC_027750.1:62353754-62415777 GCF_000695525.1 Brassica oleracea var. oleracea
AAGAATATCATGACTCACTACTTTCACTCATCTATGCTGAAAACAATTGAAATTTGTTATATCTTAATTTATACCTCCTAAGACATATGTTAATTACATAATTCCCATTTTTCACTTATCAAAATATTTTTTACAAAATTTTTAAATTATGTTTAAGACTAACTGTCCAGACGACTTTCAGTTAAGTCGTCTGGACGACTTATTTTCAAGTCGTCTAAACAGACGATTTGCGAGGGGTAGAAACGTAAAAAAAATTCCGTTTTTTTTGTTTGGTCACAAGGGGATAGTTGTAATTTCAATAGCCTTTTAAGTTACTTTTGCCTTTGACCCAAATTGGGGTATTGTTTTGGGTTTGACTCCAAATTTTGAGTCACACTTGGCAATTCTCCTAACATTTAATGTAACGTTAGCATGCCTCTGCCACTTAGCTAACAAATTATGTGAATTAATTAATTTAAATAAATAATAATGGCTGGCAGAAAATAATAATGCAATGCGAAAAACCACATAAATATTTTGCCAAGTTGGCTAGTGTAGAGCATGCTAGGAAGTAGGAAATGAAGAAGAGAAGGCAAAAATTACAATCCAGACCCTTTACATAACTGGTTACTGGACTAGACTCGGGGCCACACGAGTCGTTATCAGTAATCTGCCAAAGTACGGAAAATTATCGAGAAAAAGACAAAAATAGCAATAAATCAAGTTTATGTTCCCAAACAAACACTCAAGGTCAAAAGTCACAAAAATAGCACTTAATGTTTTATCAAAAGTCAAAAACTTAGGGTTTAGAGTTAAAGGGTGGGGTTTAGGGTTTAGGGTTTAGGGTTTGGGGTTTAGGGTTTAGAGTTGAGAAATGAGGTTTTGGGGATAAGATTTCAAATTTTGAAAAATAAAAAAATTAAAATTTTCAAAGGATAAACGTAGAAAGGTGCTATTTTGGTCATTTTAGTTTTTGAGTGCTATTTTTGTGATATAAACTTAGAAAGGTGCTATTTTGGTCATTTTAGTTTTTGAGTGCTATTTTTGTGATATAAACTTAGAAAGGTGCTATTTTGTAGATTTACCCATGATTATTTTGGGTTTAGAATTTAGGGTTTAGGGTTTAGATTTTAGGGTTTAGAGTTTAGGGTTTAGATTTTAGGGTTTAGGATTTAGGGTTTAGGGTTTAAGGTTTATAGTTTAGGGTTTAGGATTTATGGTTTAGGGTTTAGGGTTTAGAGTTTAGGGTTTAGGGTTTAGAGTTGAGAAATGAGGTTTTGGGGATAAGATTTCAAATTTTGAAAAATAAAAAAATTAAAATTTTCAAAGGATAAACTTAGAAATGTGCTATTTTGGTCATTTTAGTTTTTTAGTGCTATTTTTGTGATATAAATTTAGAAATGTGCTATTTTGGATATTTGCCCATGATTATTTTGCTAATTAATTTATTTGACGGTTAGAGATTTTTCGAATTATAATAATGATTGATCATGAGAGATTCCCAACGGCAGCAAGAAAGGAGCACGCCGTTGAAATAATATTCAAATGAGAGTCTTATTAAATCGACCGGTCAAAAAACGGGCATTACTCTTTTCACTTTATTTTGTTTAAAAATGATTCAAATGATATGAAATTTACACGTTTGGTATCTTAAAGTGCGATTAAAGAAAGAACGAAAGAGAGGAGACTGGGTACGACGGTAATATATTATAGAAATGTGGGTTCAAGAGTAAAAAAGATGGTTTGTGTTATTAAACATGTTTTTTTTCCTTCTTAACGGTCGTACGTTTATTCACTTTTAGTTACCCCACAACGAAAATAAATCATCTATTAAAACAGAAGCCACAATCTTGATTTACGTGTGATTTTTTAAAAAATGGATCTAATAAATTTATTCCTATAAATTCATGTTACATTTTATCTCTAAATCTTATCATTTAAATTTTAGACCTATAAGAAATTTTTATTGGTCTATCAATAATTGGATTTAAAAAATAGATGATCCATTGGATTTATAGATAGTATAAATTAAATACATATAATTTAATGTTGTAATACTATACTTCCATATATTAATTATTTAAATATTTATCGATGTTAACTTTTAAAATTATAAAGATTTTTTTATAAATAACAAAAATCATATTATCTAACAATGATTAATCTTTACTACCTTAAACCAATGAAACAAATTTTAAAGTATATAGTTTATTTTAAAAATTAAACAAAAACTAAATGTTTAATTATTCACTCGATAATATAAATCTATGAAACGAAAAATTAATTTTTTAAAAACTTTCTAAATTTGTGAAATGTTACAATATTTTTGAATATGACAATAAAACAATATTTTACTAATCTTTATATATATAGTTACTATTTTAATAATGAAATAATAATCCGAAAATATATATATAGAAGAAGATACAAATACATATGAAAGTTTGAAACAATCTATTCAATGAAAAAAATATACCGTAAACTTATTATATTTTGAAAATTGATAGACACATATATATTATAATATATATCAATTTAGAATTGAAAAAAAATGTTTATATAAAAAATAAATGAAAACAAAAATCCGTGAAATTTGAAGCGGTTGCGCAGATCAAGATTTAGTATATTTTTAAAAAATAATAAAACGTGAAATTTCCTTTTTGTCATTGAAAGATAACTAGGTTGATAAAGAAGTGCAAGTTAACTAAAATTACAGACATAACTTTTTTTTTAAAGGTTTTCATATTAAATTTTTCATATTAAATTTTTTTCGTTTTTTTTTCAAACATACGACAGTGGTAAATTAAATAAAACTAAAAAAAAAACCTAAGAAATGAAAAGAACCAAACCAGCGCACAAACCGGGAGTATACCTAGAAATCCTAATTAGCCGCAAGGAGAGCAAAAGAGATGACGGCCGCCACCGAATTGAATCCGCCAGAACCTTCCTCCGAGGAGGCGCCACGTCGACCACGATTAATCGTCTGAGCCGGAACTTCGGAGTGAAACAAACCGGAAGATGAAAGAGCTTCCGGCGGCAAGGAAACCGAAGAAGCAAAGGGTGAGAGTTCCCACCAGACGCAAACAGTGAAATCCACCTTTGGAGAGCACCTGAAAAGAAAAAGAATGCGCAATAGGGAGAAGAAACCACCGGATCAGGTCAGTATCGCCGGTTCGGAGCAGACACTTGGATTGGTCTAGACCGCACCCTGCAACCCACTCGCCTCCAGCCTTCCTCCGTCTCAGCCGCGTCCGCTGTCCTCAAAGCAAACAGCAAAACTGATTGAAAGTTTGTCGTCGGTCCAGATCCAGAGAGACCAGCCCTTCCACGTCAAGCCACCCCTAAACGAAAACCCGAGCCGTCGCGCATCTTCACCGGAGAACACTCCACCGCCGTGGGTAAGGAGGAGAGAACCGGAGAGAGCTTGGGGTCCACGCGTGATGTGCCCCAGTTCATGGATCAGTCCATTGGAGCCGACCAGCATGGAGATCAGGACGTTCTGAACAATTTGACCGAGGTTCGTTCATCCGACCGTACCGATCAGACTGACCGAGCCGTCCTGCGTGCGTCCTGATTGGAGCTTCGGCTGGAACCACGACCAGACGACCGAACTGACCGAACCGGAGCTCGTCTTCCCTGACCAACTCGACATTCTAAGACCCACGGTCGAGCCAGACTTAGCTTGGGTCGTGAAGAAACCAAAGACGGACATGCATTCTTATCTGGCGGACCATCCGGACAGTCCCGCAAGCGTCCTTATCTTTATCCCGTGCATCCATCTGGTTCAGATGAACCTGGACATTATATTAAGGGCCATCTTTGACCAATCTGCATGGAAGACTGAGTCTTTGACTCATTAATTCATATCTGATCAAATTTGTATTTTCTATTCATTATTTTCAGTGTATTTTCTTTATTTGTCTTTGACTACAAACACTATAAATATGTAGTCTCATTCTATGAATAAAAGCAGTCTAAGTTTGAGTCTATTTTGTTTCTTCTTTTCTCTGAGTGAGAGAGAGAGAGAGAGAGTTCTTTAGCTAGTTCATTGGTGTGAACCGGCTTGTTGATTTGGTGGTCAGTCAATTCATCTTTGTGTGTTGTTTGGTGGTTAGCCAACACATTCATTCTTTCTTAGGTAGTTAGCCTTAGATCGTGGGTATATCAAGAGCCATTCCGCATCTCTTGACGATCCTTTCAATCCATTTCAGTTCCATAAGTGTTATTTGCCTTCTCGGATCATATCCAACATCCAACTAAAGTGATTCTTCAATCTAGGACGTATCAAGTGGTATCAGAGCCACTTTGGCTGGTTTGTTTTCTTTCATGTTTCATCTTCTCATCTTCTCATCTCTCCACGTTTTTCTTTTCTTATTTCTCGGATCCGGACTGTTTCTTTACTCCCTTTTCATCGCCTATTATATAAAAAAAATATCAATAAAAAAAAATGTTAAAAGTTTTGGCCTGAATCACTTCTGAAGAGAAATCCAGGGGGAGTGGTGGAAGATAAACCCTGCTGGCTGAAGAGAAACCCAGCCTTAGGACAGTTAAGGCAGATCCATATCAAAAATCTCTTCATCTTTCTTTCTCTTTTCTTTTTCCCATAAAAGTTTGTTTTGGGTTTTGATTGCTGAATTTTGACTGCCTATCATCCTTTGAACCAGTGGAAAGAACTCTGAGTGATCACCTAAAAATCGTGAGCTAAACACTTTGAGAGTGTGAGGATTTTTATTTGCTAATTCTTTTGTTAAGTGTTTTCAGGATGTTTGGACTTCTCAAGAAATCAAAACCACAACAAGACGTTTAATTTTCTTTTAAAACCATGTTAAAAAAAGAGCAAATGATTTTTGGAAATAAGAAACAGTTTGATTCCAATAAGCTTGATTTTGTGCATAAACAAAGAAACCAAAGAAAGAGACAAAACAGGTTCAATGATGATGAGAAGTGGGCCAGAAGTGGTGATCACAATTACAACAATTACAGACATAACTATATAAATTTTAGGAGAAAAACTTAAAATATTTTTTTTTTTTTACTTTAGTTCACCTCATTTGTTTGCTAATAATAGTTTTTAATGTCATTTTTCTATAAAACTAAATAATGATTTATAAAATGTATTTCCTCGTCAATATAAATTTGATTTCTTGTCCCCAATTTTACATATAATATGTTTTTCAACTGAGTATGTAATTTAAATGGATTTTTGCCGACAAATAATTAATTGAGTTATGTTTTTTTGGATCAATTTGAGAAAAAAACATATTTAGAAAACGAAACCGTCGACATCCAAAAAGACGAGAGGGTATAATGTAATTACACGAATATATAAATAAATAAATATATATTCACCACTTCGCTTTCCAACCCCTTCTCTTTCTCTCCTTCCACTTTTGTCTCAGTCTCTCTCTCTCTCTCTCTCTCTCTCTCTCTCTCTCTCTTTGTCGTCAGTATCACCGCCGGCAAGAAACTCGAGTTCGAATTGTTTGGACGGCGACCACCAGTTAGTAGAGAAGAAACAGAGCTAAGCAATACAAGTCGAAAGAGAAGGTTGATGATGGTGAAATGGACTCGTTCTTGGTTATCTAATCGACGCTACTCACTCCTCAACTCTTTCTCGGAATAGGAACTGTGTATTTGGTTAGGTTCTTGTTATATGGGGAAGGTGGCGGTTGCGTTCGCCTCGGCTGCGGTTGTGGCGGCTTGTTCAGTGGCGGCGGTGATGGTGAGGAGGAGAGTGAAGAGCAGGAGGAAATGGAGGACTGTGGTTGAGATTTTGAAGGAGTTTGAGGAAGGCTGTGATGCTCCCGTGGGGAGGTTGAGGCAGGTGGTGGACGCTATGGCGGTGGAGATGCACGCTGGCCTGGCTTCTGAAGGTGGCTCCAAGCTTAAAATGCTTCTCACTTATGTTCATGATTTGCCTAATGGGTAAGCTTTCCTTCTTTTATTGATAAGAGTAATGTGTGAAGACAATCTTTACCTCAACTCCCTAGTTCGAATAAATGACCAATAGGACGAAACTAATATTAAATGTTGTGGTTTTGGGTTTGGGTTCGAACCTCCTGACATGCAAAAAAAAAAAAAAAAAAAAAAAACTTTCTTTTGGTTGTTTACCTTGTCCATGTCCTAATTACGGATTGAATCATAGATTGATAGAGTAATGTGTGAAGATAATCTTTAGCAGTCCGAATGAATGACGACCACTGGGACAAAACTAATATCATATATTCATATGTTGTGGTTTTGGGTTTGAAACTTTTGGTATTAAAAAAAAAGAGATCTTTCTTTTGTTTGTTATCTTTGTCCATGTCCCTTGAGTTTGCTATTTTTATTTTTATTTTTTATTTTTGTAAAGTGGAATACTTTGTTGCTGCCTGATTCATAGAGTTACAATGTCTTGCTCTAAAATGGGAGTAAACGGGTCCTAGTCTTTGAGCTTTAGTTGGAACTAAAGAAGTGTCAGTGGGTACCATTTCTCACAGGCACAGATTCTGTTCCTTTTTTTTTTTTTTTTTTATGTGACGTTTACATATATAGTGTAAAAGCTTGTAGGTGTTCTTCTTTTTTTTTATCGCTCTCTTATCTCGCTGACCTTTACTTTGGTATCTTGTTCCTATCCACTCGATTGCGACTGTTCAAGGACAATGCACTTGTTTCCTCCTATATTTTCTAGCCATTGGATTCTCTTTTAAGTGTTGCACTGACTGACTTTTTATACTTCCAGGACGGAGAAAGGAACTTATTACGCACTACACCTTGGAGGCACTTACTTCAGGATCTTAAGGGTTCATCTGGGTGGTGAGAGGTCATACCTAGATGTTCAAGATGTTGAACGACACCCTATACCTTCCCATTTGATGAACAGCACCAGCGAGGTGGTGACTCTTCACACTCTCTTTTTATTTCTCACCAGTCCCTTGTTTGCTGTTATATTAATGTAAGTTGCTTAATGTTAGTATCCGTTATATTTCATGTTCAAATGATTGCAGGTTCTTTTCGACTTTCTCGCCTCTTCATTGGAAAGGTTTATCCAAAAAGAAGGGAACGAATCTAATTCGCAAGGTGTTATAAAGGAACTCGCATTTACGTTTTCGTTCCCTGTCAAGCACACTTGTATATCTTCCGGAGTTCTAATCAAATGGACCAAAGGTTTTGAGATTAGTGAAATGGTTAGTAATTAAGATGGTATACTTAACATTACTTTTTAGATTCTCTTCTACTTTGGCTTGGTTTTCAGATAAAGTAGTGAGTCTTTTGATTGGATTAGTAGTAAACGTTAGCTATCTTATGATTTTGTGACAATGTAATCATGTAATCCATCTCTTGTTATATGCTCATTAAAAGTTATTTTGTCATGTCAACATGCAAATTTTAATTTATTTTATAGGTTGGGAAAGACATAGCTGAATGTCTACAAGGAGCTCTAAACAGAAGAGGCCTTGATATCCACGTTGCAGCTCTTGTAAGTTCCCCTTTTAGAAAAATTGTGATGCCTTAGCTAACTATTAGAAAAATGATGATTTGTTGTTCTAAATTCAGTTTTCCCTTTTTTTTTTGAGCTAGGTAAATGATACTGTTGGAGCACTGTCACTTGGATACTATCATGATCCAGACACGGTTGTTGCGGTTGTATTCGGAACAGGTAGTAACGCGTGTTACTTGGAGCGAACCGACGCCATAATCAAGTGTCAGGGTCTGCTTACAACTTCTGGAAGCATGGTACTAATAGTCTATTAGGAAAAAAAAAAAAAAAAGCTATCATGCTTAAGATTCCTCAGATGAAGAAATGTTTTCTTATATGTTTCAGGTGGTCAATATGGAGTGGGGAAATTTTTGGTCCTCACATCTGCCTAGAACTGCATATGACATTGACTTGGATGCAGAGAGTTCTAATCCAAACGATATGGTAGAGTCATCTTTGCTTTATCCATAAGTTATATATCTTCAGGTGAAGAACAAGCAGTGATTCTTTTATATATATGTAGGGATTTGAGAAGATGATAGCAGGACTGTATCTAGGTGACATTGTTCGTAGAGTGATTCTTCGCATGTCACAAGAATCTGATATCTTTGGACCTTCCTCGTCTGTGTTTTCTCAGCCTTATGTTCTGAGGTACATATGTTCTTTATCTGCTGGTGTCTTAATGCTCTAATTAGATGCTTGATTCTCACGTTATCGGAACAACTAACATTGTATACTTCAATCTCTCAGAACAAACTCAGTCTCAGCTATGCATGAAGACGACACACCTGAGTTACAAGAAGTAGCAAGAATCTTGAGAGACTTAGGGGTAAGTTAAAAGCTCATCTATTATGTTAAAAAACAAATGTTATATGGAACTTAAAGAAGCTTAACCACCTTCCATAGGTATCAGATGTACCATTGAAGGTGAGAAAGCTGATGGTGAAAATATGCGACGTGGTGACACGAAGAGCAGCGAGGCTAGCAGCAGCGGGAATAGCGGGGATCTTGAAGAAGATAGGTCGAGATGGTGGAGGAGGAATCACGAGCGGGAGGAGCAGAGGCGAAATGCAGATGCAGAGAAGAACAGTTGTTGGAGTAGAAGGAGGTTTGTACATGAACTACACCATGTTTAGAGAATACATGGAGGAAGCTTTGGTTGAGATTCTAGGAGAAGAAGTGAGTCAATACGTCGTCGTTAAAGCCATGGAAGATGGTTCTAGCATTGGCTCTGCTCTTCTCGTTGCCTCCTCTTTACAGTCATGATTTAATCATCATCATAATGTTTATATAATTGGTCTATGTCAGTGTGTGTACATATATTTATTCAATATTTGTTTATTATTGTTATATAGACGCATATGAATAGCTTCTGTGTAAATGTTTAGGAAGAACCAACTCATCCACATTAAAAGTAATGTGATCTTATGTCAAGTGAAGGAAACTGGAATCAGAAAAAGCTTCATCATTTGGTGAGCTAGGAACAAATGCTCAAATCAAAACTCACTCGTTCACATTATTATGTCACTATTTGGCTCAAAAATAAAACTGAACGATAATTGTTACAGAAAACAAATAGTAAAAGCAAAACAAGTCAATGTGTTTCTTCTGTTGATTGAATCATGCACTGGTAGGGTTGGACATAAGGCGAGTACTTGCTATTTTGCGTGTACTTGCGATTTGATTTGCCTTGTACGAGTAATAAAATTTTTGATTTGTATTTGACTTATTAAAAATGAGTACTTGCTATTTCAAGTACTTGATCAAAAATAAATTACTTGCAAGTTACTTACTATTTACGAGTATTTGTAAACTATTTACGAGTACTTGTGATCTATTTACGAGTTTTTGTGGAATATTTAAGAACTACTTAGTAAATAATACTCTATTAGAAATAGAAATAAAAATTTATTTTGTTTTTTCTACTTAAAAATTTAGTTATATGACTTGTTATTACATGTTACTTGTTTAGAGAAGAAATTTTTGTTATCGTGAAAATTTTACAATGTTTAGATATAGAAATATGCATATATATTTTTTATTTGTCTTCTTTATGTAATACTTGACTAGAATACAACGAGTATTTAAAAATCAAAATGAATATGAAACAAGTAACAAGTATAAAAAGAATAATGAGTATTTGTGTCCAATCCTAAATGCAAGTAAAAGAAAATACAAATATAAACAAGTAATTAATAGATCATGTAACAAATAGCAAGTGATGGGGCAAGTAACGGGGCGTAACGAGTCAAGTACTAAAAATAATAATGATACTTGATACTTGACTTGGTCTTGCAAGTAATGATAATTGTCGACTTGTTATTTGCCTTGACAACTCCGAGTACTTGAATTTTCAAGGCAGGTACGAGTCAAGTAGCGAGTTTAAGGCGAGTAACGAGTAATGATGCCCAGCCCTATGCACTGGTGGGAGGCTTCTTAACCATCTTCCTATACTCTGCACAGGGAAACAAAAGAGACCTTAAGAAACACATAATGGAGGAGAAACTTAGAAGATGGAATGTGAAACCTGCATTTTTTTTTTCATTACCTTCTTGGTTGCTCCAGAGCTGAGCTGCTTGAGTGTTCAATGGTGAGCTGATGTTCGGTTCTGAGCATCACACACACACATACACTTAGGTATTAGATTAACTAACCAAAGAGCTTACAAGCAAAGAAATCAAAGGTAAATTACCTCCCAGAAGACTCTGGATTGATAGTAGTATTGTCCTCACATCATAAGCAGATGACCATTTATTCTGCCCACAAAGACAAAAAAATGTGAAAACTGATTTTTTTCTAGCACAGAAGACACAAGTGGAAGTTATATTTATATATATCTAACCTGAAGAATGTCCAAGCAGATATTGCCATAGACATCATCATTGGGGTGGAAGCAAGTAGTCTGGAACTTGATCTTTGGAGGCTTGAAAGGATAGTCATTGGAGAAAGAGAGTGAGAGTCTGTACTCAGTTCCTTCAAACACAGTCTCTATGCTTCCTTTTATTGCTCCTTTCCAACAGAAGATGTTGTCTTCCTTTGAATTAGAGGAAGCCCAACCCAAGTCAAGGCCCATTTTAAAATTCATTGATCATCAAGAGAAGAGAAAGAATGTTTATGTACAGATCATGAATCAAAATAGTGGAAGTTGACAAACTATAAAATTTAGATTCTTTGATGATGGTTGTATGTGTCTTTTATGAAGTTTTCTCATATATATATTGCCAGAACAAGTTTTTTTCCAGACTTCTTTTGAATTACTGAGAAATGTCGGATACAATTTTTTTATTCAGTTTTTAGACGATAACTTAAGATACTAGTTACCTACTCCTTAATTTTCACAAAGTAAATATATATAAATCTGAACATTGGTGCTTCAAAAATAGAACGTATAAAGTGTTTCACCCTCGAACTTGAGTTCATTCAGATCCTAACATATTTACGTACTTCACAGACCATTTCATATAAAATGGAAATCTTAAACTTGATGCAACACTATGACATAAGAGAGGAATGCCAAAGAAGTGGTAGTTACCGTTTTTCAGAAGGAAAAAAAAAACGAAACAGCCTAAGAAAATCCATTGGAAGTTGCATTAATAGACAAGGAAACGAAAACACAGATTCATATTCAAAAGCTGAGATTGAGGTAGAAAATAAACAAATCAAGCGTTGAAGAGTCGCCTTAAAGGTCCATCTTTGCGGTCTTTGGCAGCTTCAGTAAGTGCTATGAACTTCTTAAAGCCAGTGGTTGCTGCTCCTCTGCCAAGAGCCGCTGCTCTCGTCAACACATCCTCGCTGTTTGCTATGAACCCAGCTGCTGTAGCCGGATTAGTGATTCCCAGCGGCAGTGCAGGTGGGGTTGGAACCGGTTGTGGCATTGCCGCTGAAACAGAGGCCTGTGTGAAACCTGGGCCATGCTTGTTAAAATCATCAAGTATGCTCTGCTGATCAGCTTTCTTAAGACCCTGCATCAACACCACAAAAAGGTCTAGAGTTAGTTTCATTGGTGCCATGATCCTCTATACTGTGGACAGCACGACTTCAAGCTAATTGGGATTTAGAGAATCTGAGTACTGAAATGGATTAAGAAAAGACAAAATCACCTTAAGTTCCAAGATGCGCTGAAACTCCATGGGAGTTCCTTCTGGAAACAGTGCACGGTAAGTGTCTGCCACTGAATCGATTGGGGATAGTATGACCTTAAGAAGTGCTTCAGCTCTGCTCATTTCATGGCTCACAAATTTAGAGTAGCTGGCAGCAGTCGAAGTCTGCAGTGATATCACCAATTTCAGATTTAAAAAAAGGCTCAATTGGTATAATACAATATCATACTGAAACATAGAATACTTTATGATACCAAATGTTTCATGCTCAGATAACACCAATATCTAAATACAGAGACACCAGCAGAGGCACATATACATAATATGGTAAATGATGAGATAGCTAAACTGTCTGGCAAGTGAAGGAATTTCTAGAAGAATCGTCTTCATGGCTTGCGTATCTAGCAACATCTGTGAAGCCAAAAAGAAAGAAAAAAAAAACAGAAAATTCATCTTCCATGAAGCTACGTTTTAACTCTCAAAGCATGAAAATGATCATCCCTACATTGAATACTTCAACAATCCTAGTACTGAAGTTAAGGAAATGAATCGAAGAGACTAGACTGAGTTTGTAGTCTCTGGATACATACGATAAACTAGGTAAACCGATTTTTTTAGCATGGACTTTAGCCAACTCACTGGTTGAGTACTAGAGAAATTACAACGGAAAGAATTAGAGTCATGCATATGGAGGATATACGGGTACGCAAACTGACCTGTTGAGCTCCAGCTTCCGATAGTTGCTTGCATCTGAAAATATTAGCATAAAACCGTGGTCCAAGGGATGATGCCAGCTGCACAAAGTTGGTCAAGTCTTAAAACAGTTGAACTGTTATTGTCAATAGCTTCGGGAGTGTAATGAAATATGCTTGGTGAACGAAGTAGCAATAAATATCTATTTTGTACAAGCAAGCACTAAGAACTGTAGAATAAATTTATCGCAGGTCCTAAAATAGTATGAGGAGTATTTATCACAGCATAAATAGGTTACCTTGTCGAGGAAAAACTGGAAGTAAACTGGTGTTAGAAGGTTCCCGAGGACAGGGATGCTGCCGCTAAGAATTGTATTGATTCCATTTACATATCTAAAAGAATATGCAAGTATGTTTAGGCTTTAGTGATATGGGCATCGAAAACAATAGAACGCTTTGAACTCCCAGTTAGATCTTACCCAGACTGGTCACCCACACAGTCAAGTGTCCCCCATGGAACACGTGTCATCGCTGCCATTTCTGTGTCAAATTTAGTTTCGATTCCAAGGACCAGCGTCACCAATGATCTCCTTATGACCGCAGAAAATTCATCCTGCCCAGCAACGTAGCTTGAGAAGAATCCAAAATAAGTAACATCAGGGAAAAAAAATATGTCAGTTGTAATCAGTACCTGGACCTCTGAAATGTCTACAACGTCAACATAGTGCGGGTCAATAATTTCTGATACTTTTTCTGCCAGTTCACCACACTGCGAGACAGATAGCAAATAATCCTTGAGAAGTCCCACATTGATGTTCGGTAATCGAAACTTTTAGACAAAATCCTACTGACATGGTCACACACCTTGTATCGCGGAACAACAATAACAATTCGCATTCCATTTTTTTGTACAGAGCAGCAGAAAATATATTTGAAAATGTACCGCATGAGTAGCACAGATATTTAGAAAAAAATTGCAAGCAAATAACTTGGAGGTGTAAGATCACATCACAACAACATGGAGAAAGTAAGTAACTATGCTACACATAGTTGTCACGTATATGCTGCATGCTGAGAGTGCTGAAAGTGAAAAGAGGCAAGAATTAAAAAAAAAACTTACGGTTTTGTGGCAATACTCGGAAGAATTAACTATGTGACATATCACCCTTTCATCTCTGTCCGAGACCTGCAAGAAGAAAATAAAGTGATAAAACAAGTGGAAAGCACACATCGGAAACAGGAAGAAGGCAGATACGCTCAGCACCTTTATCTGTCCGTCCCTTGGTTTTAAAAGGCGACCGCTTCGCTCGCCATGGCGAGTAGCGACCTGAGGCGACCTCCAAAACGACTCAGGACCCCAATGCAAAGCGAGGTACGAGAGTCGACCGCCTTTCCTCGCTATACCTGTATACACTGAGTCGATCATTCGTCGCTTTGTTGTTGATAATCAAACCGTTAACAAAATTTTGGTTTCAAAATAAGTAAAATAGCATATAAGTGTATTATACTCTAAATATCCTCTAAATATACTCTAAATATACGCTAAATATACTCTAACCGAATGCCCTAATCCATCTAAAAAGTAAAAACCCTAAGTGAATGTACTATATAATAGAATTACTTCCCCCTTACTTTTTCACAAGTTCTCTTGCTTTCTCTAAGCTACTGACGGCATAAGCTCTTCTTTACTTTATCGGTTTGTTTTGTTAGTTAAAGTTTTAGTGTTTACCACATCATGTTGATCACATATAAGGCTCATAGTGTCATATCTTCTTTATCACATACCATTCATGTCTTCTCTATTCACGCAAACCTCTTATGAATCACGCATCATTCATTTTGTTTGTTAGAGTTTATTTACTTAGCTTGTGTTAAGAACCTTATACGTTTATGTACCTAGTTTGTATTATATATGTAGCTTAACATTCTTTTTAAATTATGTTTACTAAAGTTTATGTACTTAGGTTATATTCTTTTCTTTTTCTTTGAAGGTTCATCATGTCTGAGATTGGAGGTACATTTTGAGCGGCTGATACGCGATGCGATCGCCATGAAACGCCATGGCGAGTGGCGAGTGTCGAGCCTCCTTTCGCCAATCCTCACCACACGACATTTAAAACCAAGGTCCGTCCATGCCGTGGCTGCAGCAACGATACCGGTGCCTCCTTTTGGGAGCTTAAGAAATAGCTTTGTAGCATATGCCTTAAGAACTCGTTGAAAGACCTGTAAAGAGGAGACCGTTTGAAAAGAATGAAGTCGAAATCTCCATCCATCTAATAAGGAATCGTGTATTAAAGCATATAAATTGGATTGCACACACTATTAAAGAAAAGAGCACAAGTGTATACGCCCTCCCTTGTTGAAACCTAGGCGGCAAAGTTGATCTAACTACCAAATGTTTCTCCAAATAAAATTCTGATACTCCCACAAACAACGTTGGTTACCCGACAAGTTAAGGCATTGCTCAAACTCTCAGTAGATATATAAAACCCATACTGAGCGAATGAGAAATATACCTTGAACAAATTGAATAAAGTCTGGTTCTTACTGAGAACACTGCACCGTTTCAAGCTCTTCTTTATATCGGTAAACAACTGCATACAAAGGAAACAGTAAACCACGGAACAAAACTAAATTTGAATGGCTACAGAAGACAAGATATGATGTGACAGACACAGATTGTACAGGAATGTTATCAGGTTTTCACCAATTAATCTACTAATATCAATAGCCAATATGCACAAAAATACTTTGCAGAGTTCAAACTGAGTATAATATCCAGTTTCACACAGAAACTTTTCCTACTAACTACTCAAACATCACCTGAACATGACCAGATATTTCTGCCCAGCTCAATGGATAATGACTGAATTGTAGGCTCTATGTTTCCTCCTGATAGAAGGAACCGAAAATTAGGAAATTAGGAGAACTTGACAAGGCTTTGAACGAAAACAATTTCATTAAGTGAAAAAACTAAATTACCTGAACAACTTTCTCCAGGTGTTCCATAAGTGTCTTCTCTTCCAACTCAATATATGGGGTTAAATGAGGTTCGAAGCAAGAAGAGATGATTCCACGGAAATTGAACTGCCAGGTCGAGATTTACACCAGTGAGTAAAGAAATCCTTCAAACGACACAATAGCTCAAGTGTATAGATGTCATTCAGTTTTCCATTTATTGAAGCTCAAACAGATAATGAAATTTCTATCAATGCATTATATGCCTATTATTAGCATTAAAGCCACTTTTACTTGATTTTCAAGAAATTTCCGAACTACAATAGAAATGACAACAGCCAAAATCCAATAACTAGAACAAGGGAATATACCCCAGCTCCAGGAACAGATAAATCTTTGTTTCCGGTTGTTTCCTGTTGAAAAAGAGGCAGCAAACCCTATAAGAATAATCTTTAAGCGATCATAAAACATCACTAGTGTTTTCCATAGTACATATTAAGAAGATAGAACATACACTTTCCCCGGATTCTTGACCAGCAGCAAATTTCTTTTCATACTTCTTGCGAATTTTAGATACATTCTGACTACTGTTTTCCCATGTACCAATTTCTTCTATGTCATCTCCGATATCCCTCGTAGCAACATCACCACCAAATTTATTTTCAAGTTCCTTTTCAAACTCCACTGTGCTTTGTAGTGCCTAATCATTCAATGAAATCAAACTTTAATAGAGGCCTGAAACATTCCACAAAACATCAAGAAGTAACGGGATTTCATGACAGCGAAAAAGAGGGTCCGGATAACATATTTTCTAATCATCAGATACTCTTCAGTGGTGACACACAGCTCTTATAGATATACATCCATCTAATAAATATAGTGGATTTTTTTTTTATGTTAGGACAAGCATGCGTATGCTACTATTGATCAGAGAGAGCAAGCCTGACCTGTAGCAATGTAGCTGCTTCTGGTTTCTCTTTCATGTTGACCAGAATAGATTCTACTTGTTTCCTGATAAAAATGATGGGAACACAGGATGTTTAAGAATGTTGCATATTGCTTTTAGATTAAGATTACTGGCGCTTAACTTTCACAGCATAGTGACTACAAAGCATCAACGAATACACACCAAAAAAAGAAATTTTTATATATATTGAAGAAGAAGTTAGAGAGAGACTTGCAAACAATTCTACTCAAAATGTGGTACTTACAAAAAAACAATTAACCTTTAACATTCATCTAAACGGACTAAACTAAACTTTAATAAGTAGCTATTACAAATCATGCATTTATTATGATTTCCAAAATTATGTATCATTCCCAAAAATTAGTCACTAATAATTCATATATGAATCAATTTTTCTGTATCAAATTTCCTTATTTATATAATTTTCAATAATATTCACGCATAGTAGCGGTGTTATGTAGCCATCTCCTAAAAATAAAAGTGGGGGTCAACTATCTAGTTCAGAATGAGGGATGTTATGTTGCCATGTCCTAATTTTTTTTGAAAACTCCAAAGCGGAAAAATGAAGAATATCTGAGTAAATATGATGAACTACTACATAGTTAAGGGCAGGCCAGATAAATGTTCATCGAAAACTCAAGAGGTAATACCTTGTTTTCTTGCAGAACTGGATGCAAAGTCTATAAGGCACATGCCAAGAAGCAGGAAAAATCTTCCAGATTTCTTCATTTGTACGGATTCGACGCTTTATCCATGCATATCGCCGCTCTGTTTTATCCAGCCTTGCCAATTCTGCCAACAAATAACCTCTTAGCAATAAAGTCCAAGAATAGATGAAAATGCACTTTCAGTGTTAGTTATACGGAATTATGTGCAATATACCAGCTCCTTCAAAGATTTGTTCATATGAGGTAAGCTCACGGCTGCAGAAGTTGTTTACCACCTCTTCCCTCACAGACGACTCCAAAGCATCAACAACCAAGCAGCAATCAGATAAATGCTGTAGCAAATTTGTTTCCTCCGTCTCTTTCCCGGTACCTAAACTGAGATCACAACAATATACATTTTTTGGGAAAGTAGCTTTTAGGCAAATAGCAAATAAAGAGGGAGATTGTGGAGAATGAGAGATAGGGGAAAAAAAATCAGAAATTTGGAGTTTAGCACTAAAAAGAAGCAGCAAATAACCTAATCACTGTGCAGGTACTATTCTAACATGAGAGTATGCCAGCCAACAAGCATAAATTCTACCAAAAAATCATTGTAGCTGTAATCTTCTTCAGATTGAAGATGAAGAATTTGAGAAAGAGACGGAGGATTAACCACCTAGTATTACAGACTTATAGTGAACCTCTTATGGCTACTTCTGTGGTATGTAAACTATGGTCGAATCACTAAGGTATTAGTTACCTGGAAAAATCAGAAAATACATGGGACTTAAGGATTTGCTTTATATTATAAAGCTTTTGCCTGAGCTCCGTGATTTTAGGAACATCCCTGTATGCTTCAAAGTGATTACATAATTGGCTTACGGCCTGAAATATATTACAGAAAAGAATCTTTAAGAGTATAATCAGAAAGTGCTAGGAAATAAAGCTAAGTGGCCTAGGGTTAAAGTTGATTTTCAAAATGAAAAAGAGGGCTCCTATGGGTGAACTATAACCAACAAAACAGAAGTAACAAACGCTAAAAACTGTTGATATAAAAAAAAAAAGGGTACCTCTAGCTGCGCAGCTGCTTCCTTGTATTGTCTTTTTGACGCCATCACCTGAAGCTGTTCAACAGCAGAGACTGCCAAAGTAACAAAATTCATTAGAGAGCTTATGCATAGTGCACTTGGTCAACTTGTAGTAGACCCACGAAAAATAGGTTAACCAGCAACATCACGTCACTTCATTACTGGTAACTGACCTACCTAACATTGTGAGGCGATGAAGAGCAGTGATCGTAGTGGTTATGTTCTTTTTCGCAAAATCTAACTTCTTAATGTCACGGCATGTTTCTTGGACCATTGTTTCACTTTGCTCAGCTTTGGATTTGATCTCCCGAATCTTATATGAGAGTTCCTGTGTGACAAATTCCCACAAATTTAATTGAAAGAGAGACACGAAAACAGGAAATGATATATATATATATTTAAGCAGTGCGCAGAGAATGAGAAACTAACCTCCACAGCACGTGTAGCATCAGCAAGATCTTCTTTTGCTTTAGTTCCTGAGTTACTCTGGAGTATCATTGAGCTCAAGCAAAATTATATTCTCCCAACATAAAAGCATATTATAGGCTTTTCTTTGTGCAAAGTAATTTTCACATGAGCTGAAGTAAATAAAAGCTCACCTGTTGACGAACAGCAGATAGTATGGTAGCATCAACCCGGCGAATCTCACCATGAATCTTTTGCATAAGTGGCTCAACGCCAGATAGAGATGCTTCTGTATAATAAAGCATTTTTCACATACGAAATTAATTAACTAAACTAATCATTTAACCAGCAGCAGAAGTTTTCACAGGATTTATATCATAAAAAGAATCTCTAAACATATATATATAATAATCAAAATATACAAAGAGAGCATGACTAAACTTTGACCTGTTGGAAACATCTGGTTGATATACTCTAACGCGCTCGACTTATCCATGCCTTTTGTAATTTCTATGATCAAAACCGAAACCGCGATCTGTAAAACGAACACGTGGCCCCAGCTTCTTCGTCACTACGATTAGAATTATCGATCTGAATGACGTCGACTGCGATCGGACCACCGTGAAGCGGAGATATGCTCCCAACCGATTAAAATTACATCTCTCTCCAACCGTTTCCTACAATACCGAAATCATCCGAACCGATCCATTAACCGGGACCGGTTAAAGTTTTACCAGCATTTTTGGGTTATGATTTGTTTTGTTTTAAAACCCACGTCACTACGATTAGAATTATCGATTTGTTTTTACCAGCATTTTAGGGTTTAAGGTTCGAATTTCGGAAAATATAGAGTTTATGGTGTAGGGTTCGAATTTCGAAAAATATAAGGTTTAGGGTTTACGTTTAGAGTTTAGATTTGATGTTTTAGGGTTTAGAGTTGATGTTTTAGAGTTTAGATTTGAAGGTTTAGAGTTTAAACTTGATGTACAGGGTTTAGAATTGAAGGTTTAGGGTTTATAGTTTAAAACTGATGCTTTAGGGTTTAGGATTTAGAATTGATGTTCAGGGTCTAGAGTTGAGTTGATGATTTATGGTTTAAAGTTTATGTTTTAGTTGATGATTTATGGTTTAAAGTTTATGTTTTAGGGTTTAGATTTGAAGGTTTATGGTTTGGGGTTTAAAGTTGATGTTTCGGGTTTAAAGTTGATGTTTCGGGGTTTAGGGTTTAGAGTTGATGTTTTAGGGTTTAGGGTTTAGAGTTTGATGTTTTAAGTTTAGATTAGTTAACCATAATTTTTTTTTTCTTTTGTCAAAGTTAATCAAATGGTTTATAAATATTTTTTATCCTTCGTTAAAAATGAGAGTAAAATTAGTTAGTGTAAACATGAAAAATGATACTTTGAAAGAGATATTTTTGACAATTTCTCTTAATTCAAGTTATCAAAATAGTGTATAAAAATGATTTAAGAGTAAATTTTCTAAAAGACCCTACAAAATATTTTTTTTGACCGAAAAACACATAAAAAATAAAATAATCAAAACAAATTTCATTTAAGAGGTAAATGACAACTGTACGCTTACTTTATAGATATATATAAATATAAATAAATAATAAAAATTTAAAATTCAAACCTTTTTATAATTTTTTTTTAAAAAATTATTCAATTCAAAACTTTTATTTTTGATTCTTTTACCCAAAAAAAATTGATTTTGATTTTATTTTTTGAAATTTTATTTTGAAATCCAGAAAAAATATTTTTAAACTTACTATTTAAAAATTTAAATCTTAATTATATATATTTAAAAAACAAATCATAAACCTTATTCTCCAAAATTCCACCTCTCCACAGCATGTAATATTTGTTTCATCTCGACAGTCATTCAAACTCTGACACAATGGTTATGGTCCATATCATAACTAAGTCATATTCATAGCTATTCCACGGTATCATGATGCCTTGTACGTTTAATAAAGAAAAAAAAAGAGAAAACATTTCGTAAACCATTAGGTACATGGGATAACAATCGTTCAGATCGATGATTGGTGTCGTTGGTAACACCGCAATTGAGCCGTGGTGTCGGGAGTTTCGTCTGGATTGAATTGTTGTCATACGCATAGCTAGATGAGGGGAATTTCATCTTGATTGAACTGTTGTCATGCACCTGGCTGAATGATGGGCGTGTCATCAGGATTGAATTGCTGTCATGCACCTGGCTGGATGATGGATTGAGGGGATGCTCGTTTCACCATCTGTCATCTCCATCCAAATGATCCATTTGTATGATCTATCCAGATGATCCATTTAGATTTTTAGGACTGTTTGTTTGTCCATCCAAATGACTTATCTAGATGAATCATCTAAATGGTTCTTATGCTTGTTTTCCTATTTTCATTTTCATCCACGTAAGTTTAGTAAACAAATTACTAAAATACATTTGTTTTGATTTAATTGATATTAATTTTAAATATATCATCTCTAATTATTTAGTCTAATATATTTACATTAGAATTATTTTAAAATTAGCATTTTGACGTTTATAAATTATAATTTCATATAAACTTTTTTTAGATTTGTATTAAAAATTCACTATAGTAATAACTTATAATAAACAAAAAGATTGATAAACATGTATTTAAGAAAACTTTAAAGTTTCAAACTAAAAAAATATTAATAATAAACAGATTGTAACTTCGGTTTTGCCGGGAAAACGAGATTTTTCGGTTCTGGCGGGAAAACAATTTTTTTTAGCGGGAAAATACAATTTTCAGTTTTGGCGAGAAAACGAGATTTTCGGGTTTGGCGGGAAAAAAATTATTTCAAAAATATATATTTGTGAAAACACTGTGGCTTAGTGATTTTTAGACAAAATAGAAAGTATATAAACCAGTAAAAAAAATTTCGACAAATATGTAGTTTTCACAAGACTCCGAGTGGGAAACTAGAGATTCAGTGAAAGTAACTTCCGCGTCCAACTGAACAAAGAAAAATGCCAAGATTTTTTAGAAGATATATAAGTAACTAACTAAGCTTGTTTTTTTTGTCATGTAGCTTTGCTAAAACATTCTCTAAGGACTTAGCAATCTGCAAGTCATGCATGCTGGTGAAACCAGGCTAATTGTAAAGAAGAGGAGTAGCATCTCGCTCCTCACTAGTAAAGACATGCATAGATTCTTCTCTAAGCCACTATAGTAGTAATACTCCTATTACAATCAGACGCAGTTACACAAGGTCCAAGCATCTCTCTCTCTCTCTCTCTCTAACTTTGTTACCTTCCATACTCACGTGCCTCACCTGATTCACCTGGACTGCTTGATTCTCCCGATGTGCCTTCTTCCTTCCACAATATACGCTGACATTTAATATATGGCACATGCAATCCAGCAATTACTACCACCTAACATGACCAAATCTCAATTAATAATTACTCAACCTAAAAAACCAAGGTAAGTTATTAGATATATACTGAGAGATAAACTATTAGGGACAAAGGTTCCACATCGGAAGTTGGAAGAAATCCTAATTAATATATAAGATAAATGAGTTACTCTTCTTATCACCAATTGGTTCTAGATTGGAAGCACATCTAACTTAACATGGTATCAGAGCCCGATCCACGCAGTCCAACCCGATCCACATCGATCAAGCCTAAAATCGGCCCATCGATTCTTGCCCAAACATTCCAAGATTAACGCTCAAGGAGCCATCATCTCGAGTGGACGTATTAGGGACAAATATCCCACATCGGAAGTTGGAAGAGATCCTAATTAATATATAAGATATATGGACCACTCCTCTTATCACCAGTTAGTTTTAGGTTGGAATCTCATCTATCTTAACATAAACTGAGCAAGGAGGAAAATCTCCATCAAAGAGCATCCAAATCAAAAGAAGCAAATCACGTAATTCAGCTGGACTGGTTGATTCTCCCCATGTGCCTTCTTCCTTGGACAAGATACTCTGATACTTAACTCATGCGATCCACCAATTAGCACCACCTCCTGACTAAATCTCAATTAAAAGCTATACATCCTTAAAAAAAACAAGGAAAGTTAATAGATATATAGAGAGAGAAACATAGAAGATGAGGAGCATTCAAATCAAAAGAAGTGACTTTTCTTCTATAATTTGAGGGAAGATACTTAAAAAAAAACGTTTCTTCTTTTGTGCTCTCTTGAGAAAATGGGATCCAAGCTTCATGCTTTTATGTACCCATGTTTTGCTTCTTGTCATATGATTCCATATCTTCATCTAGCCAACAAATTAGCTGCGAAACGTCATCACATAACTTACTTGCTTCCCAAGAAAGCTCAGAAACAGCTCGAATCTCTCAGTCTGTTCCTTGACAGCATTTTCTTCCACCCTCTTACTCTTCCTCCTGTTGAAGGTCTCCATGTTGGCGTAGAGACAACCGCAGATCTCCCACCAAACACGACTGGTAAACTCATATCCGATGCCATGGATCTCTTAAGCGAGAAAATAGAAGCACAAGTTCGTGCATTGAAACCAGACCTATCTTTTTCGATTTAGTTCCTTGGATTCCAGAAATGGCCAAAGAGTTTGAAGTGAAGAGTGTGAGGTACCAGACCGTATCCGCAACTTGTGTAGCTATTGCTCTTGCACCCGGTGTTGAATTATGGTTTCCTCAACAACCGAGTTATCCTTCTTCCAAAATGGTTTTACGTGGGCACGACGCCAACCTCTTGTGACAACCTATCCTTTGGACCCCACCGATCCCGTGGACCCCATGCTCACAACCCTGCAGGGCACCGACACTAACCCTTCACATGTGAGTTACTCGAACCCAAAACCTCACCCTTTAACAACTCTCCCACAGGACAAGCTGCCACCAATTGATATGCAGCTCAATTGGTGAAAACTTGTCTTGTGGGAGAGTTATTAAAGGGTGAGGTCTTGAGTTCGAGTAACGCCAAGCGCATCAATAACCTACATGGAGGAATCAGTGAGGGCTCACATGTAAGGGGTTAGGGTCGGTGCCCTGCAGGGCTGTGAGTCTGGGGTCCACGGGATAGGTTGTCACACAAAAAATCGACTTTTTTGTGTGACAACCTGTCCCGCTCACTCGGAACCCGACTCACAGCCGGCTCACTCAAGGGTTTATTTGTAAAATAATCAATAAAAACCAAAATTAGTTTTTAGAGAGAGAGAGAAATATAAGAAAGTAAAGAGGAGAGAAAATGAAATTTTGGGGTTTTGAGTTGTTATATGAGTTTCTATATTTCCAATTGATATTCTTGTACACTGTTAATTTTGATGTTGATTTTATAATATTACACGTTTGTCTGCGAAAATCATGTTACTCGTGAAATTATTTCTGGATAGTTTTTCAATGGGTAAGTTGAGTGATGAGTATGCATTTTAGAGGTAGTTTTTATTTGTTTTACTGTTTGAGGGCATGAATAGTCTATAATTCTCTGTTGATCAATTTATTGGAATAGTTTTAATATATGATAGGAGATGTATAATGCTGTATTACCGTTACTGCGTCCATTCATTGTGAATGGGAAGAGTAAAGAGGACGGTTTCGCAGATCCGTTCGACCCGACACATATTGTTTGAATAAGGTTTTTCAATTTTATGGGCTTCAAGTATTAACTACAATCAAACCCACAAACACAAATAAATTAAAAGTGTGTGAAGCCCAAATAGAAAGAGTGTGTGAAGCCCAAATAGAAAGAGTGATGAGAGCATTGATTTCGTAAATAGGAAGGGACGAGTGAGAAAATGCAACTTTATTGTAATACATAATATAAGATATGTGTTAATATCTTATTAATTATTTGAGGAATATTACAACATTTGAGGTATAAAATATGTCTAGAAATAACTAAAATACTAATTATTAGAATAACTAGAATAACTTATTAGAAACTAGATACTTATTAGAATCATTAGAAAAATAAGTTGGTCCAACTAAACATATACTATATTCTCACTAAATTAACCATTAAATTAATTATTAATATACAACAAAATATTATTCATTTTCCATAAATAAAAAAACTATATAATTACCTAATATGATTACAATATATATGAAAATTAATTCTTTTGAATAATAAATATTATAATAATTACTGACTTATCAATTATTCAATATATATTTATTATATTATTGATCAATATTCAAAATATAATATTAACACAAAATAATTGATAAGTTATTTATTAGATTATAATAACTTTTTTGATTTTGAATAATAAAAACATAATAATTACTGACTTATCAATTAGTCAATATATATTTATTACATTATTATTTCATAATATGTAAAAGAACACAAAATAAATAATAGTATGTACAAATAATTTATATATACAATATTCTTTTCGCGCAAGATGCGAATCTCAACCTAGTATACATTTAAACGATGAAGCTTGACAAGTATTGATATGCTGCAAGATCTTTGAGATCAGTTGTGAATTTTCTAATTTACCTATGAATCTTACAGCAAGGTTTTGTCTAACAACAAAAAGTTCCATGATATTACTACTAACCAGGATTCAAAACAAATTAGTAAGACAAAATGGTACTAATTAGCGAGACAAATTTCACAACAATCATATTTATCTTATTTTATATTGTGACTACTTAATACTGTAAATTCAGAATTGATGAACCAATTCCGAGTCTGCTAATCATCCTCAAGCGGTAACCACTTGGACTAGTGAACCGTACGCATGCATAATAAACTGTGTAAATTCTCTGTAAAGATAATAATCAATATCACAACAGTTCGAAATATATATTCATGTCAGTTTAGCCAAACCTGTTTTCAAGGCAGTGTACCTAATATTTATTGTGATGGCCCTGACAGATCAGGTGGTTAGCATGTGAGTACGACAGTGTACCTAATTTATATTGTGATGAACTGATGATTGCCTGATCGATCTTAACTAATGATTTTTTATTTGAACACAGAAAAGAAAAGAAAATCTAGTCTGATGATCTAAATATGAGAATGAAATATGGGATAACTACTTAAGAAAGCAGATGTGCAAGCAAAGCCTATTTTTTGAAACTTGTTATATAATATCCAAATTTAAGCAAAAAAAAAAAAAAAATTTGCTATATAATATAATTCACCAGTTTAATGCCTAACTAGGAACAGCGGGTGTTAATTTTCAGTGACATTATCCATTTGGAAAAATGATTAGAAAATTAATTGTTTAAGTAAGACAAAGTTTTAAGTACATTTTACAATTGGATAGTGTTGAATGTTGGCTTGAAAAATTTAAATTTATAGTTTAGATGTTGTATTGAACTGAAAATCCTTACAAATTTTTAAAGATTTTATAAGTTTATTGCTGTGGAGTATATTGAATATTCTCTAATATTGTATATTATATATAAATAATAATATCTTATATCATAATTAGTTGAGATTTAAAAAACTTCAGTTAAAATTTTTATCATATATAATATTATAATATTTTATTTTATTCATTAGATTAAAAAGCATAGTGTGATAATGATTAATTAGTGTGGTCAATTTTATTTTAACCGTTATAATATTTTGATAGTCCGAAAACCAATAGATAAAAAGACTATATTTTAATAGAATAGATACTTGAGATTTTTTATACCAAATTAAATCATTAGAAATAAAAAAAACTATGGTTGGAACAAAAAATCAAATGACAAATCAGAATTACATATATATATATATATAACTTAAAAAACAAGATAATTGAATGGTTATCCAAGGATATCTCTCACCTAATAATAATTTTAAGATGACACAAATAAAAAAAAGGAAACAGAAAGAAGAAAATAGGGGAAATTAAACACACATCTTTGCCAATTTACGTACACACTTCTGCTTATTCGTGGTAGGTTTTGTTCTTCCCTCGTTCCGTTCATGCAATTTCTTGACTTTCACGGAAGCCACGACAAGAACAAGAAATAAAGATTTCACTGAGATCATATTGGTTCCATTGTGCGTGTAACCGCAATGCGAACTTGGGAGAACCCGGTTACGCTTGCGTGTAACACGGCCTTCAAGAAAACTCTACCTTTTTGCATTCTCCTCGTCATCTTTATCGCCGTGTTATGCCCGGTCGTAATGTCTCAGATGGCTGTGCCAGATTCAGACGCAGATTGTCTCCTGAGATTCAAAGATACATTAGCAAATGGTTCGGGGTTTAATAGCTGGGATCCATTTACATCACCATGTCGAGGAAATGACGCGAATTGGTTCGGTGTTCTATGTACCAATTTCGTTTATGGGTTACAACTTGAGGGAATGAGCTTAACCGGGAAGTTAGACCTGGAACCATTGGTTCCTATGAAGAATCTACGAACCATAAGCTTCATGAACAATGATTTCATTGGCCCAATGCCTCAGGTTAACAGGCTTACTTCCATGAGATCTTTGTATTTGTCTAATAACCGGTTTTCGGGGGAGATACCGGCAGATGCATTTCAAAATATGCCCCATTTGAAGAAGATTTTCTTGGCGAATAACGCTTTTCGTGGGACAATCCCTGCTTCTTTAACTTCTTTGCCAAGGCTTATAGAGGTGAGGCTAAATGGTAATCAGTTTCAAGGGCATATACCATATTTTAAACAAGAGGATCTTAAGTTAGCTAGCTTTGAAAACAATGATCTAGATGGACCCATCCCTGAAAGCCTTCAAAACATGGATCCTGGCTCTTTTGCAGGTACATTTTCATTGGTATGTATAGATTAACATGATAGGATAAAATATATTTTTCAATTTATAAAATCAATTGAATGTCTTATGTTTTGTAAATTGTAGGTAACAAAGACTTGTGTGGTCCTCCCTTAAATCCATGTTCTATTGATCCAAGATCTCATCCTAGTCCTCCCCAGGGGAAGAAGAGCGAATCTTTTAACACTATAGCAATCGTTTTGATATCTATTGGAATAATACTAGTGATCATCGCGCTTGTGACCTGTTTCATCCAATCAA
This sequence comes from Brassica oleracea var. oleracea, assembly GCF_000695525.1. Taxonomy (NCBI): domain Eukaryota; kingdom Viridiplantae; phylum Streptophyta; class Magnoliopsida; order Brassicales; family Brassicaceae; genus Brassica; species Brassica oleracea. Next base: position 62,381,006 of record NC_027750.1, read on the forward strand.
GAAGACGAAACTGCCTGTCAGATTATCCTTCAGCTGGTAAAGAAAGGGTAGAAAGCTACACTTATCATGAGCCCGAGATTAACAAGATCAATAAACCAGCAGAATCCGTTGTCAATCACGCAAGGAGAGGATCCATGCCTGATCCAGCAGGCAGGCTTCTATTTGTGAGGGACGACGTTAAAAGATTTGGTCTTCAAGATCTTCTTAGAGCTTCAGCTGAAGTTCTTGGTTGTGGAACATTTGGTGCTTCATACAAAGCAGCGATATCCAGCGGACAAACATTGGTTGTGAAGAGGTATAAACATATGAACAATGTTGGAAGAGATGAGTTTCATGAGCATATGAGAAGGTTAGGGAGATTAAACCATCCGAATCTATTGCCTCTAGTCGCTTACTATTACCGGCGAGAAGAAAAGCTCTTAGTCACTCAGTTTATGGCTAATAGTAGCTTGGCAAGCCATCTTCATGGTATATTTTAACATTATATTATACATTTAACGGATTTCATCTTAAAACCAACCGGCAGTTTGGTCTTTTACCGGGGATTACTAAAAATTTGAGTTTTATGTTCTATGTTTTCAGCAAATCATTCCCCGGATCAACCTGGATTGGATTGGTTAACACGTTTAAAGATCATAAAAGGATTGGCAAATGGTTTATCTTACTTGTTCAAGGAGCTACCAACATTAACTATCCCTCATGGTCATATAAAGTCATCGAATGTGGTTTTAGACGAATCACTCGAGCCATTGTTAACAGATTACGCTCTAAGACCGGTGATGAGTTCAGACCATGCACATAACTTCATGACTGCCTACAAATCACCAGAGTATAGGCCAGAGAAAGGACAAGCCATAACAAAAAAGACAGATGTTTGGTGTCTCGGTGTGTTGATATTGGAGCTTTTGACAGGGAGATTCCCTGAGAATTATTTAACGCAAGGTTATGACCCCGGCATGAGTCTTGTGACATGGGTTAATGACATGGTTAAAGAGAAAAAAACAGGTGACGTGTTTGACAAGGAAATGAAAGGGAAGAAGAATTGTAAAGCGGAAATGATTAGTTTGTTGAAAATAGGGTTGAGATGTTGTGAAGAAGAAGAAGAGAGAAGGATGGAGATGAGAGAGGCTGTGGAAATGATTGAGATGTTGAGAGAAGGTGAACCTCATGATGAGTTTGGTTCCATAGATCATCGAAAGTCCGGCTACGAGGTCTAAGTATCAAGTACGAATCATAGTTAGATAATGTTGGATGGTGATGACTTTGGTTTTTAGATGAACGGATGAGTTTTAGGGCTTTAAAATGCATAACAAGAGCGTGAATATTCCTGCGGTCCTAGCTTGACCGGGGAGAAGATTGAAAAACATGTGATGATGGGTTTTTCTTCCTTAATGGTTAGTGCAGATGATTAAGAAAAAAATGTATGAGAAGTTAGAGGTCCTGAAAATGTGGTATACGTTTCGATTGTGTATTTTCTGATGATCTTACTAACAATAGTGATTACATTGTAAAGAGTATCTCACTTCCTAAACTACATCAATTACAATTACATAATATTGAGTAATAAATGGAACACAATCATCCTCACCAGTATATCTTCTTCATAAGCCCTAGCTTCTTCTTCTTTTGAATCCACCATGCTCATGATATCTAGGAAGCTTCCTTTACTTGTAAAAAAACATTAGGGTGTAATCTTTATCTTTGCTCTGCGTGTGTTTTAGGGAAGCTACCACTCCAGCATTCCATCAAAACATTAGGCACCAATTTTCCTTCACGCATGTGTTTCATCCTTCCAATCCCACCTCCCTCGTTTGTGGAATCCGATCAAGAGAGAACTAATAGTAACCAAGTTCATAGAGAAAACTCTAGTTTCCATTTGCTCCACCAATTAACGAGTGGGGGCAACTTAAAGATTTTAGTAGGGGCAGCTGGCCCCTCCCTGAGGCCTGAGGGTTCCATCTAAAAGAGAATTATACACAATAGTATCAAGGAAAACCCCGTTAAATCCTCACTGCATCATCCATGATCCATCTGATAAGATTTACAAGATCCTTGGATCAGTATATGATACATCGAATTATCAGGTTCATTGCCAGATACTTCCATTTCATTCCATACGACCAAAGCATCTTTAGATTTTCCAAACATACTAACACATGAATCAAGCTGTTATACGCGAATATATCAGGAGCGGTAGAGGATCCAGACACCAAGCATTTATATTTCATCGCTTTGAAAGAACTCAGTGCAACCAGAAGCTGATCTAGAAACTAATTTAATATGGGGCACAATATATATATATATATATATATAGTAACTAGAAATTAAATGATTCAATAAAACATATGTTTAGTTATATTATATTATATTTTCTAAAATTACATTATTTAAAAAAATATAATTTTTTTTAAAAGTCATATTAAAAGATAAAACAATCTTTATAGTGCTAGATATTTTTCAGTAATATTAAAAATTAGATATTATATATAATTTTATTATGATAAAGTGTATTAATTTTAGATGTTGTATTTGTTTTAAGTGTAGAAAAATATAAACTTGATAAAAATAGTTGTTAAAATAAAATTTAAATAGAGTAACTTTTTTAAAGTTAAAACCTAATATTAAAGAAAAGGAAAAAAGAAAATCATTTATATTAGATAACAACATCAATCGAGAAATGAACATTTATTTTATGAAAGGGTGACTAAATGTAATAAAGTGCGTAAAAAATATCTGAAAAACAAAAAGAAGTGATCGGATTCAAACTTGAGTTATTTTGGGCACCATGGAACAATTTAAGACATAAGAGCTGACAACTTCTATCTTTCTATGCCTTTGTACAGAGAATTTATAAATTAGCATGTAGCCCCACCTGTTAAAGGCGTAGTATTCTTCTATCTGTCTATGCCTTTGTACAGAGAATTTAACTGGTAACCGTAGTATGAACACTAGAAACAAAGAGAAAAAGAACAGATATAAATAAAATTAAAATTGCAGAAATGATGAAAAATAATTATATTTTATCAAATTTAATGAATTTTTTTTTGATTAATAATACTCTACAATAAAGAGAAAGAAAAAGAATAGACAGAAAATTAAAGCTATTCCTCATAAATGGAAAATCTTTTTTACAAATATTAATAGGGAAGGTTGTATTCTTCTTAGGGGTGGGCACTTCGATTATTTTATCGGTTCGGTTTGGGTTCGTTCGGTTTGATTAATTTGGTTCTAATTTTTTTCCAACTGAAGTAGACTATAATTAGTTTGGTTTAGATCGGTTTTGGTTCGATATGTATTTTCGGTTTGTATTCGGTTTGGTTTGTATTTTGGTTTAGTTTGTATTTCTGTTCGGTTTGATCGAGTTCTCTTAATTTACTTCTTTTAAGAGAAATCATGTTTTAAAATATAAATGTATGGTCATGAAATCATCAAGTTGGTGATAATAAAAAATAAATTATGTGAACTAAATTCAATACAAAACTAAAACCTCTGAAAAACCACAAATGAGTTCTTACAAACAAAATCAAACCAAAATTAACTAAAGTAAATAGAAAATTATGCTGAAGACACAGAGGAAAAGAGACATTGTGGAGAGCTTTTATTTTAAATGATAGTTTTGGTTTTAGGCAGCCTCCGTTTACATATAACAATTCAAGAATTTTTCTTTTTTGTAATCAAATCGGATTAATATTAGGTTAGAAAAATATATGCTATTAAATAAATAATAGAAAATATGTGGGTTTAGTGACTTTAGTCTTAGGATTTTAGTATCTCGTATATTGCTAGTATGTTGATGTGTAGCATTCTGTGAGTAGTGTTTTTTTTTTACTTTTTATATAGGATTATAACCAGTACCAGCTCTTATGGTGTGCTCAAGGTGCACAAGCACATGGTCCTTTTTTTTTGACAAATTTTTTTTAAGAACTTAGAGTCCAGATTTGTTAAATAATATAAAGACTAGGGTCCTAATTTGTGAATTTACAGAAATATAGTTATAATTTTGGGGATAAAGAATCTAAACGCAGGGTCCATAATTTATGTAAACCGGGCCTTACACTAGCTTGAGAAATTGTTGGGTTCACCCCTTAGATGAATCTATAGGTTCACCAACCAATAAAAATTGGTTATTTTATATGCAGATTTTTTCAAAAAGGAAACAAAATATTTAGAATTTATTTTTTTAAATAAAAGGATAGAAAATAAAATAAAAAGTATAATAACAATAAAAAAGTGATTTTTTAATATTGTTAAAGCCGTTCATACTAAACACTAAACCCTAAACTCCAAACATGAAATCCTAAACCCTTAGGTAAGCCCTAAACCCTTGGGTAAATCCTAAACTCATAGATAGACTCATAACCCTTGGAATATCTCTTTACCCAAGGGTTTAGGGTTTACCCAAAGGTTTAGGGTTTAATATTTAGGATTTAGAGTTTAATGTTTAGTATGAATGGATTTAACAACATTAAAAAAATCTTTTTTTACAGCTGCTACTATTTTTTATTTATTTTTTATATTTTACCTAAGGGTTTAGGCTTATCTAAGGGTTTAGGGTTTAGGGTATAGGGTTTAGTATGAACGACTTTAACCATGTTAAAAAAATTCGTTTTTTATTGCCATTACATTTTTTTATTTATTTTTTATCCTTTTATTTTTAAAAATAAATTCTAAATATTTTATTTCCATTTTAAATTGTCAATCTTGTTGTTGGTTTATTGAACTGCCTACATTTAGAGTGTATCCCTTATATATTAAAAGATGAGCATTGCAGTTAATGCGTTTACACCAATATTGACACATGTCGTTTAGAGAGACACTTTCAAATATTTGTTTCCTTATTTTTCATCTTTTGGAGTATCTTGGCGTTTTTTTTGTGTGATCTTATTAACAAACTTTTGATTATAAATTAGTCTGAGGATTGAAACACTTTCTAAACAGTTTGTTATCTTCTTCACACCTTCGAGGTTTCAATATATCTCATCAGACATCAGGTGATGACAATTTTTATAGACAAAAATGATTATAAATTGCAAACTGAGATGAAAGAACTGTGTGTTTCAGGGAAAATAGAGAAATCCAACACATCCGTTAGTCAACTGAACATAGAAGTCTCCTCTTCCTTCTTCGCATGGCCTACACGACGATCCATCTAGGTTATTCTCAGCGAGGTTCTTGAGATGGGGACTTTAGTTGTGGGCAAGTGTCACGCAAACGGAGATGAAAAGAACTGTGTTTCTCGACCGAACCTGTGAGAAATCCAACGCATCCGTTAGTCCATTGTTGAAGTCTTGAAGAGCAGAAGAGAACCTGTAAGTTTCTGTTCATTAGATCGGCTTTGTGAGGCGACTTCTTTTGCATCTTTGTGCGTAGCTGTTAATTATTACTGTTAAAAAGAGAACTATTTTCCCATTGTTTCGTCAAACTTAGAATTATCGTTATTACAAATTACTGCAGCTCACGAAATCTTCTCCCCTCTCTTTCGTCAAGCTCAAACACAAGTGATAACATTTTTACATTGCCAATGATAATAATTTTACGTTTGCATGGCTGGCCAGCACATTCTTAGCTACCATACGTTCTTTTAAGCATACTGTTTATTTTTTATCACGTACAAATTAATGAAGGCGGTGCATGCGAAGGCAAAAAGGGTCGAAGTTTTATGAGATCATAGAGATTCTGCAACAGAGTTGATAATCGGTACATAATCTATAGGATAAACACACAGCTTTCAAGCTAAACTAGAAGAGTCTCCTTTTTTTTCTTGTGTTGTGTAGTTTGTTGTAGATGAATGGCTAAGAGAGACACGTAAAAACAAAAAAAGTTTTATTCATACACGACTGTTATTAGTTCCAAGTTGAAACTTCTGATTGTGGGTTTATCGAATCGAACCGGTCGGTTCCGAGTTGGAACGTCTATTGAAATCAATGAAGATAAATCACGCTTCAGTTCGGTTATTTCAAGTTTACTATATGACAGTTGCCTATTTTGCTATATGCGTGATTGAGTTAATTATGAATAGGGGATTTGCATATATTTCAAAAACTTAGTTTATGACAATATTTAAATCGTATTATCAGTTTTATCTTTATGCATCTTAATAAAATTGAGCTTTTTATTTATAAGACTTCTTCTACAATATTCTTCTTTGTTAACCTCCAGCACTTTTCTGAATTCTCCAAACCAAAATAAATAAGACTTTCAAATGGTTCTTATATTGTAACGGAGTAAAATATAATAAAATCCAACATACAATCAAACTGACGTCCACATTTAACAGACTTTATGTCTTTTTATCTTATAAATACTAAAAAAAATAATTTCATTCTGCGCAAGGCGCGGATTATCACCTAGTTGCATATATAAAGGGGAGGATCGAAAAATAACAAAAAACATCTATTAAAAAAAAAAAAAGTAAACAAAAGTATAAAATTTATAGAATATACAGTGAACCATGAGGTCTGGTACTTTATTCATGGTTTCTTTATGCATATCACTTGTTTTGAGTCATGTTCAAGGTAATATGCCATTTTTTATAACTTAAGATATTGATTATTACTTAACCAAGAACGTTGTTTTGTGATTGAAAAAATAAACGTGGTTTAAAATTCAATCTTGGCTCTTTGAATTTATCGAATTTCTTATCCATTGATTGAATCGAAAGCTACAACATCATTTATATTTTAATCTTACTACAACATATGCAATTACGATCGATAACACTAGTTTTGAATAAATATAATTCTATAAGTTATTTCCTAGGCCTGGGTATTTTAACCTGGACCCGAAGATCCGAACCGGAACCGACCCAAAAATACCCGATCCGGAACCGGACCGGAAATTTACAAGTACCTTTTGGGTCTAATTTTTTTTTACCCGAAAGAACAGGAACCGAAAAGGAACCGACTCGAATAGACCCGGACCCGAAAAGAACCGATCCGACCATATGTACGACGAAAGACAGTTGTTGCCGAGCACTACGTGCCAAACTATCCGTCCTTGTATTCTCCGTCCTAGGTACATGAACAATATCTGAGTTGACGAAACTTCTTCTCAGCAGCTTAATATATTCCAGGTAGCTTTCAAATGCTGGCCATTCTCCTGGTTCCGAAACCATCTTAACCAATTCAGAACAATCCGTTGCAAACATAACCTGAAACTGTCTTAAGTTTCTCATGCATTCCATTGCCCAAATTAATGCCTCCATCTCCGCATGAAGCGGTGAAAGACATGCCCTTACATTCCTTGCTCCTAGTAAACCATCAAACCCTGGTAATGTACTGAGCCAACCTTGCCCTGAAAATAGATCGTTATCTTTCCAAGAACCATCTGTGAAACACCATCTTCCCGTGGTTCCTACGTTAGGCCTAACCTGTACTTCCTGTGCACACCTGTTGTTACTAACCTGTGCCTCAGGCCAAAGTGTTGATTCGACTTCTGCTAATCGAAGTGTTTCCCTGGGATCAATATCAAGGTTACTGAATACTTTATTGTTCCGACCCTTCCAAATGTACCATAGTATCCATGCAAACTGATGATTCTCCATTTTTGGATTAACTCTCCAAAATAGATGGTCCATATTAACAAAAAGAGAGCCAATAGGAAAAAAGTCCGGATTTGATGGGATTTTAGATAGTGCCCAGACTTGACGAGCTGGGGGACATTCAAAAAACACATGGTTTATTGACTCATCCGGATCACCACACCGTGCACAGCACGTATCTCCTTGTATTCCTCTTGCTCTAAGATTTTTTCGTTACCGCTATACAACCTGATATCAACTGCCATAAAAAAATGCTTTAACTTTGGAGGACACCTCACTTTCCAGCAGAAAGCTTTAAGTATATCAACATTGGGCCCATAAAATTATGGTGGTATTTCCTTATCAGGATAAATCCTTTCCACTTGGTACCCTGATTGTACCGTGTATTTTCCATTCTTGGTGAAATGCCATCCATTCCTATCTTCCATCCGATTTCTACACAATGGTATACTTTCGATTATTTTTGCATCATGTGGATCCACCAAATCCCTAATTGCCTGTAAATTCCATGTGCGAGATTCTGAGTTAATGAGAGAATCCACTGTGAGCTCCGGGTAACTATTATGAAGGTTTTTGTTAGCTGGTCTCGGGCGAGTGGATGGGAGCCATGGATCATTCCATACTGAAATAGATGATCCTGTTCCCACCCTTTTAATTAGTCCTTTACAAACCAGAGATCTAGCAGAAGTAATACTCCTCCAGCCATATGACGGGGAATATGAGCGAATCGGATCCAGGGGTGAAGCATTACTGTAATACCGTCCTTTAAAAACTCGAGAAAAAAAGAGAATTTGGCTTCTCGATCAGCCGCCATAATTGCTTCCCAAGCATTGCCGTATTAAAATCAGTCAAGTCCTTAAAACCTAACCCACCATTATCCTTATGGACACACAATTTATCCCATGATTTCCAATGCATACCTCTTGTACTACCTCCTGGACTCCACCAAAACTGCGCAACAGCACCCGTTAGCTTCTTCACAGTCGTTTTTGGTAACCGATACACAGACATCACATGGTTTGGCAGAGCCGTAATCACCGATTTAATAATCACCTCCTTACCTCCCTTTGTAAAAAATCTGAAAGTCCATCCATTAACCCTATTATTTAACCGCTCTTGTACGAATCCAAACACTTGTACCTTAGAACCTCCTAGGCTTTCGAGCAAGCCTAAATATGATCCCATTCCACCTAAATTCTGGATTCCCAAGATATCCCTCAATTCTTGACGACTATCTTCATCAATCTTATGTCCAAATTGAATTGAGGATTTCTGGAAATTAATTTGTTGTCCAGAGACGGTCTCATATTCATTTAGAATCCTGAGTATAGTTTGACACTCTTCCTTGTTTGCCTTACAAAAGAACAAACTATCATCTGCGAATAACAGATGAGAAATCGCAGGGCAAGCTCTCGCCACTTTCATACTAGTTAATTGTTTCATCCGCTCCGCCTTTTTAATATTTGAAATTAACGCCTCCGTACACATGATAAATAAGTAAGGGGATAAAGGATCACCTTGACGTAATCCCCGCTGGGGAATAATTAGACCTCGTGGCTGCCCATTGAGAAGCACCCTATATTGAACCGAAGAGACACACTCTCGGATTAATTTAATCCAATGAGGATCAAAACCCATTTTTTGAAGGAGAGCCTAAATAAAATTCCACTCTATCCGATCATATGCCTTACTCATATCTATTTTTATTGCTATAAACTTATTTTGACAAGACTTATTGGCTCTCAAACCATGAAACATTTCCTGCACGATAAGAATATTATCCAAAATTAACCTACCTGCCACAAAAGCCGATTGTGTCTCTGAAATTAGTCTGGGAAGACAAATTTTCAGCCTTTGACGCAAAACCTTCGAAATTATTTTATAGCCCACATTACAAAGACTTATCGGTCTCAGTTCCGTTATCCTTGTCGGTCTCTCCACTTTTGGGATCATACAAATATTAGTTATGTTCAGCCTTGGATCCAAATCACCTGATACCAAAAAATTATTCACCAGCTCGACCACATCCTTTTTGATAACATGCCAGGAATGCTGAAAAAAAAAGAGCTATCATTCCATCCGGTCCTGGCGCTTTCTCCGGATACATCATAAATAAAGCTTGTCTCACCTCTTCCTCCGTTGCTAACTGCAATAACCTTTGATTCATCTGAGGAGAAATTGATGGTCCTATCTCCTCCAAAAAACTATCAAACTCCATAGGATTAGTAGAATTAAACAAACCGTCAAAATAATCTACCGCCACCTTCTCAACACCGTTCTCATCTGTGATCCAATTACCCGCATCATCATGTAGGCCCACTATTTTATTTCGGATTCACCGTTGCTTTGTTAGAGCATGATAAAACTTAGTATTCAAATCCCCGGATGAGTACCACATATTTCGACTCTTCTGATGCCAATACTCCTCCTCATCCTTATAGGCCTCCTGTAATTTCCTGGAAATCTCAATAATATCCTCTTGGGATCTATTGTTATCTGTTTGTACATCATCCAAAGCTTGTTGAAGATTCTGAATTTTTTCCTTCTCATAAGGTTGATTGTCTTTCCGCCATGAAGATATTTCATGTCGACAATTATTAATTTTGGTAATAAAATCCCCTGGTTGGCCCTCCTGATTTTCTGTCCAACCCGACACAATTGATTCCATAAGCCCTGCCTGACCTATCCACCGCTTATCAAACCTGAACTGACCTCTTTTTTTCCTTGATAATTTATCTTCCAGAAAAGCAATCACCGGTCGATCATCCGATCCCACCATCTTCAAATATTCTGTGTAAGAAAATGGGAAGAGTGTATGACATTCCTCTTTAGCCAAGGCTCTATCCAGTCGACATCTAACCGTTACAGCTCCTTTTCCTTTACCTCCCCGTCCCTGCCATGACATTTTATTACCACGAGCCGGAAATTCTAATAGTCCACTATTCCTTATCATATTGTTGAAAGGGATAAAGGACGTCGCACATCTTAGAGATCCTCCATCTTTTTCGTGATTCCCCGTAATTTCGTTTAGATCGCCTATAATAAACCATGGCTCCGATCTAGCTAAACCATATCGGGTTAACCTTTCCCATACATGGTCTCTCAAACTTTGATCCGGCTCTCCATATACAAAAGTAAGGAATACTTGTTTCCCTTTGGCCATCGCCTCGACATCTATCATTCTATTGCTAGAATATAATATTTTAACTTGGTACTCATTATTATAAAAAAGGGCTAAACCGCCACTTCTCCCAATTGGATCCACCGTAACCAGACTATCATAACCAAAATGTGATTGAAACCCTTGTACGAATCCAAAATCGTGTTTCGTTACTGATAAAAACAAAAAGTCTGGTTTATGTTTATGCCATGTTTCCCGAAGATAACTTATTGTCCAATGACTTCCAAGACCTATGCAATTCCAACTCAATATTTTCATATATAAACCTGCTCATATTGCTCTACCGAGCCGGAAGATTGGAGTTTAATGATACCCAGCAATCTTAGAATCTCAAGGTTCCAAAAACCAGTAAAATCACAATCAATCTTGTGAGAGATACGATCAATCCTATGAGGAACCCCATTGCACCATTGAAACCCATTATTCCTTTTTTCAATCATCAGAATGCGGACATACAAAATGCCTATCGAACCATAATACGTACAATTTGTAAACCCAACTTTGTGTATAGCTCTGAAGTAGACATAAAGCTTCTTTGCAGACCCATTAACATGAAAGTACCATTCATTAAGCCCATTTAATCCTGAACCAATATTTTGCGTAATGTTTCCCCAGCACCATTTCAAGTAATCAAAAGAATAGATTAAAATTAGAAAATACTTGTGTTCTAGAAAGATTTGTGCCACCAATAAATATAACGCACCATTCTGAACAAATGCTAAGTAGTGTTCTTTATACTGATCTAATAAACCATATGTAATCCCCAAAGCAAAGAAACCAAATGCATTTACTCTATTCCCAACTATACCTTTCAACTCCCACCTCCTCAAAAGCCATACGTGCACCAGCTTTCCACACCAAAGTAGATTCAGTACAGTAAACAGGGAACCAGTAATAGGCCACCACACCCATCCATGATGCCAAACCAAAAAAGCCAAGCCTTCTCCGTAATATAAAACTTTTACGTATACTCCAAGGAACCACCATAAACTCAAGAAACCATTATTATTCCAAGTCTTATTAAGAATCAAAAGAAACATAACAACTCCAACTTCCCCCACCCTCTTAAAACCAACTAAGTCTCCAATAGCAAAGCAATGTATAAAAATAAATAAAAGACAACCCCCATAAACCAATTCCATCTCACGTTGCCACTCTGTAAGTAAATCCTGATTCATAATCCTTAGAATTTAAGATTCACCGGTTTTGGGTTTGAAGGACCCTTGCTCTCCGTTGGTTTACCACTATCACCATGACGAGTTCCTACCTTGACAGCTGCTCTCTTGCGTGGGGAGAGTAGCACACTTGCCATCCTCATCTTGTTACTTCCCGCAGTGCTTATAGAAGGCTTAGCCAACCTCTTACGGTTACTCTGCCTCGTCGCCACCACCCCTGCCGCCATATCTTTATCAGCATCAGCATCTCCGCTCAATAACTCTTCTTCCTCCTGAGTATGAACATACTCTTGCTCAACTTCAGAAGCTTGCTCGGCTTCTTCCTCCGAAAGAGTCTGAAACTCCTCTTCTGCCTCCACCTCCACGCCACTCTCCAAGATGGTAGCGTTAATAGCCTCTAGTTCCATATCAATATCCTCCGCCATATAATCCTGCTTCTCCATCATTCCCTGAAGCGTAATTAATCCCTTCTCCGCCTCACCAGCCTGCGTCTTAGCTAATTCAAGTCGAAAGCCCTCAGACGGTAATATCGCACCCTCGTCTCCATTGCTCTTAATCTCTCCATCTTCCTGTTCTTCAGAAGCTGGAATCCTCTGACGTTGATCGTCCCTTGATTGTTCTGAAGAGGGTCTAATACCAAATCCCCCACCTGTAACTCCATGTCTTCCATCATCTCTCCGCATGTTTTTGTACCTCGAGCCCTCACCTTCACCTCTGTAGCCATGGTGAGGTGGAGGCTTCCTAGATCCCCGCTCAGCTACCTTGACCCACTTTGAATCTGCTGCGTCAACCATTTTGCCCTTGCCCTTCTCATAGTACTCTCTACTCTCTCTCTCCTTGTGCTGTTGACCCGTATGCCCGTTGATGACCACACCCTTGTAACTACGAGCTCGCTCCTCATGCTTCGTACCATCATACCATCCCCCAATGCCTTCTCTTATCTCCCTCCTGCGCTCTGGACTCGCCTTTGCATTCTTCTCATCAAGTGGACACAGTTCCTCTTTATGACAAAGACTCCCGCAAAGCTTGCAAAATCCAAAAAGTTTTTCATATCGCAGAGACACCGCTGCTTCCTCGCCGTCATAAAATTCCCCTCCTTTGAAGTCCACCGTCGTCTCAAAGCACAGCTCCTTGAAGGCGTCAACCACTACTTGGACCCGGTTAAGCGTCACATCAACCGCAACCACCCTCCCCAAAGCTCCACCAATACTCTCAAACGTTGAGACCGTCCTAAACTCCAGCGGGAGTCCAATGACTCGTACCCAGAACTTGATTTCCGAAGGAAAAGACTTGGACTGTTTAGGCTGCCACCTTGCCAAGGAAAGCATCCAGTAATCGAAATGAAAGGGCTGCCGGTTCAACACCGCTTCGAGCTCCTCCTCCGTCTTAAAGTCAAAACGGAATTTTCCAAAACCCAATTCACTACCCGTAACCCTGTCCTCCAGTTTCCAAATCTTTTGGAAGATTTGTGAACAACGCCTTCATTTCCTGCTCCTCTGGATTCATACATCTCCCTATCAACGTCTTGGAGTAGGTCTTGATCAATGCGGAATTGTCAAAATGCGCCACCGAGATCTTCAGTCTCTTACGCATATGCCCTCGCCATTCTTCTGCTCCTCACCGTGGCTCAACAGTTGACTCTGCGTCATGATCACAAAAAAATTCAACTTTTTAAACTTTGATATGCCAAAATAAGAAAACAATGATACTCCAAAGAGACGCATCTATCATTCTTTTATATTGATCCCAATTTTCCATATAGCCCTTCACCAGATCTTCCTCTATGAGCCCGTATCTCTGTGATTTGATACTCTCCGATTTCAATCCCCACAGAAACCATATATAATATCCAAGCCCCCAAAAAATCCACCCCTTGATACAGGAGATCAATCTCCAAGATGTATAAGAAGGAAATAAGGATTCAGAATCGAAAATACAACATGGAAAGATCCATAGTTCCGTTTTGATGATTTGTGGACTCCATCTCCATTGAGTACCGATCTGAAATTTCCTTAAGGAAATTAAATTTAGTTTACTAATCAATACAATTATTTTTTTAATATTTAAGCCGTATTTTAAAAATAATAAAAAACTCAAAATATTTTCCATGTTTTAAATGATTGAATAACATATCTATATATATATATATAAAAGTAGATTTTTCTCTTTTCTTATGAAATGTGGAACAGAAATTTGTTGACATGTGTCTCATATTTTTTCTTTTTATTTTAGATCTTTCTTCTTTTAGATTATTATAATTTAGCCCATCAATTTTTAATTGTGTACTATCTAACTCTTTTCACACTTATTAGTCACTTCAAAAAATAAATAAAATAATATAAATATATTTTAAATATTTAATTTATTCACAACTAAAAATAGCATAAAATTTCACTATTTTGTTATTTTTACTATTTTTTATTATTTCATTTGCAAAGTATATATTTATTTTACTATTAAAATCATTAGATAATCAAACTAAGAATAAAAAACTAAAGCACCAACATAGAGAACCAAGAAAGCGAGTCAGAGGAAGAATAATAATCAAAAGACCAAAGCCACCAAGAATCAATAAGATAGATGCCTAAAGCGCAGGAAGCACAGTCACTAACTAAAAGATAAGAAACACCTCACAAACGAAACAAGAACATACAAGCCCTCCATGCAAGTGAAAACTCACAAAGCTCTGGATATAAGGTATCAAAGGTACAAGAAACTAACTCCACCCACATATACCAAGGGAAACATGAGAAGAAGAGAAACAAATTGAGGGAGGGAGAATAGAAAACAACCACCGAGAAATCAGAGACTAAACTTGAGACCAGAAACAACCTTCCAATCCCACATAGCATACACGAACGAAAACATTATCCAAACCTTGTGTGGAAAACATGGCGAAACGGAGAGCCGCCAAAGATGCGATGAAAACTGTAACGAGATAAGAGAATAAAGAGGGAAAGGGAGACGAAATGGAATCAGCAAACTGTGGAGCCGTCCTCGAGCTATAAAAGAGAGCATAGAAGTCAGAACACCAAAAATTAGATCTTGAAAACCAAGAAGAGCATGGACTAATGATGGTAAACTAACGAAGAGGAAGACAACATAAAAAACAACTAAACTTTGATCCAACCAAGGAGATGCAGTTCCTAACATCAGCTGAAATGTAAGGAAGAAGAGGAGCAGCCAATATTGTCTGGAACACCCTAAAACGCCATGAGAATCAACCGCACAACTGAGAACTCATAAACCCGATCTATAAAAAATACCATATAATCTCACAAGGGAAGAAGACAAGGAAGAACAAGAGAAGGAGGTGGGCCTTTTTCCGGTGTTGGTGAGAAGAACCACACACAAGAAAGATAAACGAAGTACATAGATGGTGACGGTTCAAGGTCAAAATATGGGGAGAGAGCAAAAAACATCTTAAAGTTATAATTTTCAAAAATATGAAAAAAAATAAAAATACAATTTTAACGCTCAAACCGTTTATCTTAGAATCAACAAATGCGTAAATGCAAAAGTTATTGAAATTCAATATCCTTTTACGTTAGAGGCTCACTTCACTAATACACACACAACAACACTTTGTTAAAAAAAACACAAAATATATAATTAAAACTTATCACCTACTAACAAATAAAAACGCACTAAAAACATCAAATAATGCTTTTAACAAATAAAAACGATAACATAATTACATTATCCAAAAAGTTATATTCTTAACAATAATAAAACAATATTCCGCGCGAAGCGGGAAACAACCCCTAGTATAATATAAAAATTTACAAATATTTGACACATTTATATAAAATTTGCAAAGGAAAAAAATACCTGCATTGTGAAAGCGGGTCAAAATCTAGTTTATATTAAAATAATTACAAATATATTAGGATTTCAACTAAATTGATGTTACCATAACCCAAAATTAGGGTGGGATAAATTATAGAAAGTGCAAATAATAATATATAAACTAACAAAATAAAGCACTACCATACTTGAAAGTGTTGACAGGATCGATACTGCAAACACTAAAACAAGTTTGCTTATGTTTCAATAGTGTGATTCAGAAAGCATACATCAATACTTATCTCATTTAATAATGAACATGTGATGTGAGTGATCTGAGATGTCGGAGAAAAACGGTTCCGAATCGCTTGCTCCGGCCATGATGTCCAAAGATTTTGACAAGGATTGAGAACGCAAACCTGAAAATTAAAGAGGTCGGTCTCTCTCGATTGAACCAAATGAATAATTAGTTTAAATTTGTAACCAACAGTTTATCAAATAAAAACAACTCACATGAATACATGATAATGTAACAATAACAAGTAATGAGAAAAAAATATATAATCAAAATTGCTATAATAGAAGCATAATTTAAAGCTATCATCCTATGTTATGGAAAAACTCTCCTACTTACACTTCCTACTGCTTTATTAAATTAATAAAACAAGATCGATAACAATTTTTCAGAAAGGTGACTACGTACTTGTTATTTTCTAAGCATGAATGATAAGCGATAGAATATCATCAAACAATAACGATTATAATATAACAAAACAAATTTAAATACAGAACGTATCTCAAATTTTCTCTCGGTAGAACGAAGAAGTCATAGACATCGCTAATATCGTAGACATCTTTTTATTAATCGAAACATTTAAGATCCGAAAGACTGAAGTGAGACGGTACCTAAAGGTAAAACTCAAATATATAAAAACTGGTGTTGATAATGTGTTGTATAAGAAGAGAAAAAGAAGAATTTGTGTGTATTATTCCATTGGTAATATGCTTTTTATATAGGATTATAATAGTTTGGAAACAAAGTAAAACTTGGAGAATAAGTAAACTTGACAATCAAATAAATTTAATTTTTTTTTATAATGGGCACTACCACAATATTCATAACAATTTTCCATCTGTAGTGTTTTTTCTACATCTTGAAATGAACACGAATTAAGAGGAGGTTCTTGTGATTTTTTTGACTTACTCCCAGTATATAAATTTTTAATATTATTTTCTGAAAATAAATTTCTATAAAAATGAATGGCCAATATCATTGTTGGTTTATTGAACTGTCTATATTTAGAGTGTATTGCATATATAAAGGGGGCGATAGAAAAAGAACAAAAAAGTAAACAAAACTATAAAGTTTCTAGATTCTACAGTGAATCATGAGGTCTGGTACTTTGTTCATGGTTTCTTTATGCATGTCATCACTTGTTTTGAGTTGAGTCATGTTTAAGGTAATATACCATTTTTATAGCTTAAGATATTGATTATTACTCAACCAAGAACGTTGTTTTGTGATTGAGAAAAAAAAAACGTGGTTTAAAATTCAATCTTGGCTCTTTGAATTTATCGAATTTTTTTATCCATTAATTGAATCGAAGCTACAACATCTTGCCATTACGATAACACTAGTGTTGAATAAATATAATTCTATACGTTATTCCTGTAGCTCTTTCTTTAATATTGTGAAAATCCGTCCCGCAGACTTCAAACTATCTTGTCTTATTTTGGTAACAATTTATCTTATGTGAGGATTGTTAAAAGGTAAAGTTTTAGATTCGAGTAACGATAAGCACACCAATAACTTATCTAGGAGGAGCTTAGAGCTCACAGGTGATGGATTATGGTCGGTGCTTTGCAAGAACCTCCGAGGTCCACGGAACGGGTTGTCATATAAAAGTTGACTTTTATTGCAATAACTTATCCCATGGATCCCATCCATCCTGTGGACCCTAAACTGGCCCTGCAGAGCATCAATCTTAACTGTTCACCTGTGAACTCTTACTGACTCTCCAAATAAGTTATTGGTGTGCTTAGCGTTCTTCGGACCTAAGACTTCACCTTTTCATAACCTTCCCACAAGATAAGTTGTCACCAGTTGACATGTCACCAATTGATCTACAGATCAATTGGTTACAACTTTTGCGATGAAAATATTGCTAAAGGGTGAGGTTTTGGGTTTGAGGAACGCTGATCTCACTCAAATTACCATAAGGAGTGAATTACTCTGTCAAATAAGAGGGTCAGCTGTAGTACTTAGGGATCGAATTCACAATGAGCTATGGAACCTAATAAATCTAATCAGATTGGTTAAGCTAGGTTGATTATGTTTAAATGTAAATAGCAGGTTTGTGAGCAAGGCAGTTGCTCGATTGTTTTGATTGGGGTTTTTGGTACTTAGATGAAAGTAGCCAGACTTAGAGTTTTTATTCAGGTAATCAGGATTATAATCCTACAGATGCCTAACAAGTTGTATGCATGATATTATAGAGCTCAACAGTTATAAAAAAACCGATAGGCTTTCGCTTTCTAGGTTTGTATATTGACCAGTATCGATCGATGATTCTATAGGAATACCGGTCCATACACTTGTTGAAATGTCGACCGATTATTTGATTGGAATATCGATTAACGAGTTTGGTCAAGCTTTAACGCGCGGGTTTAATGTGCTCACTAAGCTTTTTAGATCAGCTCTCGCCTTACTCTAGCAATCTTAGCTCAGTTAGGATGGATTCAGGGTGAGATGCAAGCTATCACTTGTGCCTACAACTCCTAGGGCAAGTTCTAGTTAGCTAATCTAGAAACATGCATTAATGACAATCTTAATGATGAATATCACAACTTAGCAATCTATAGTTGAGGCTAATCCCTCATAACCTATTTAAACCCTAAATCTAACAAGAGAACTACTCAAACATGGCTAAGCAATTCATAACAACAATTAAGTATAAAAACTGCATAGATAAATAGATAGATATCAATGGAGTTCCAATCACAAATCTCTTTGGATCTTCTCTCCAATTTACTAAAAATCCTAGAAAACCTTTTGCTGTGAAAATAGTAAAACAAGAAAGCACACTTTGCCTCTAACATCTTGACAAAACTTATATAATTATATTAAAACTTGTCAGGGGTAATTTTGTAAATTGGTGAAGATTTGGGCTCTAAATCGGCTGGGACCAAACGGGTTTTCTGTTCGCTTCGCTGTCAATCGCTGTCACGATGTGAACATAGATCGATTATTCCTCTTTAATATCGACCGATGGTCGTGCTCGATGGTCAGCTCGGATGCTTTCTCCAAATATCTTCAAAATGCTCCAAAATCATCACTTTCTTCCAAATCACTCCTGATCCAATAAATATACTAAATATAGAATATAATAAATAGTAATTAAAACTCTTATAAACCATGGATAAAAATGGGTCAAATCCATGATCTATCAAACGCTAAACGCATCAATAATTTATTTGGAGAGTTAATGAAAAGTTTGGGTTGGTGTTCTACAGTGCCAGCCTACGATCCACAGGATGGATGGGGTTCACATGGCGGATTTTTACAAATATTCTATTTCTTTTTTTATTCTATTTTATTTGATATTCAATTTCGTTCCCTATTTTATATGAAGGCAAATCATTTTCAGTAGGTATTTTAAAAGCTTAGTTGAATAACACATTCTTATGCTACCAACTGGTTCTTCGGATTTGTTTTTGACTTGGTCAACTATATGAATATGGAATATCCATAATTAATAAGAATATTTTGACACAACTGAAATGAAATCGCCTATATTCAGACTGTATGATTTTTGACTTGGTTACAGTTATCTTGGTTAATTAATTTCATGATGTATCGCTCATATAAGAGCTTTCATTAATTTTTTAATAAATGGTTAATTATTTTCAATTTTTATTTATTTTAATCTCTTCTAAAAGGTAATTCTAGAACCACATATATCTTGTATGTCCTCTTTGAATGGAGTTTGAACTTTAGAACGAATGAAATTTGGTTTGATAGAAAAAAATTAGGGTTATTGTCAAACAAACGCATAGAAGCTAAATAGGTCAACAAAATTAGGTGCCTCACAATGCCGGAGAATCCACCAAAGTCAGAGAACTATGAAATTTCCTATACATCGACGATGAGTACGGGATAAATATTAGGGTTTCAAGAAAATAAGTTCTAAAAGAATATTACGGTAGTTAGTTTGGGCAATCTATTTTTTTAACTTTAAATTTTATTAAATCTTTCATAAAACATATTATGAATTACAAAAGTCAGCAGAAAAGTAGAAATATCTATGGAATCAATAGCCCAAAAGAGGGAAACAAAAGTCAACAATGAGAGCCATAGGTACAAAAACTGGAACTGATAGATTGATTATAACTCACAAAACACTCCTGAAAAATATTTGTTGGGGCCAAAATCGGTTACGACGGAATCAAAGTCAGAAATTTTCCGGGAAATGTCCTCATTGAAAAAGAGAGATAAAATTTTAAAAGAAAAGCGGGACAACATAATCGAGTTTCATATCAATTCTGAAAAGGATTCATACGATAAGTTTTACTATAGGCCTCGGACAAACGGATTCCAAACAAAGAAACAACTATAACGCTCTACCGTCCAACTCGCCGTACGGGCGAGTTGGACCGAACAAGCAATCAAACTCGCCAAACGGGCGAGTTGGATCAACTAATCTATCTTCATCCCGTCCTCGTAGCTCCCTCCTTCGAGATCGGATCGAACTTGCTCTTGTTTCATCTCAATCAGAGTTGCCATTGGAACTTTCCGATTTAAAAACAGCAAGAGCTTGTTTTCTCGTATGAAATTCGAATTGTTCGTATAAAATGCAACGGTTAACTAAACACCTTGAACTGCCTCCACTATTCGAGAAATTCAAATGATAAATCGTAAAAACGCTTAAGTCAGAAAACAACCCGAAATGGTCCAGAATGCGGCTAAAATCCCACTCACAACTTTGTACGAAATCAAGCCCAATCGTTATGACGGTTTATCTTTTAATCTGCATGAGATGATAAATGTCAAGTTCGGAGGATAAATGTGAAGTTTCCAAAGATAAACACGAAAATTGAAGGAAAATGGAATATTTCCGTGAAGCGATAAACTCGACCGAGGGCAGAAAGGGAAAGAGCAAACCAATTCTAGGAGGAGTATATAAGGACATCGGGGTTGAAGATATAGAGGGACGAAAATTTCTACTCAGGGCAAACTTAGCAATTAGAGCATTAGGCAATATTTCCTTTTTGTTATCGAACTTCGATTTAATTAGGTTTAGCAGTCTTAGGTTACTTGAACTAGAGAACTCGCCAACTGCTCTTGTGGCCGAGACTCTTGCCGTCTGTAATCGTTCAAACACAAAATTGAAATAAGATCTCCTCTTGCTCTTTACTCATTCATAATTCATATTTCGTCTCTTTACTATCATGTTTGATTGCTTGGCGTGTGGTTTAGCAGATATCCGGGACCTCTGAGAAAGTTAGGTTTTCTTAGCCTTCCTAAATCAACGGAAAGCTAGAAGGAGGGGGAGTACAGATCAATCTAACTCTCAGCCACCAACGCTCGATCAAACATGTCAACCAACGATCTCAACAACCAACATACTCATGACGGCAACGCTGCCGACGACAACATTGAGAATACTCCAGCAGCGAATGTTACCGTGGTTAACGCTAACGCAAACACCGCAGCGTTCGAAGATGTCAAGAAGATGTTCTTGACTTTCGAAAAGATGTCAGCAGAACATGACAAGGTCATGAGTTTTCTCGCTAAACAGTTCGAAACCCTAACAGCAAGAAAAAGGGCCGTTCTTTCGCGTGGAACAACCAAAATCCGCGGAATACGACTCGATTTCGAGACTCCTTTGGACCGGTCCGGCAACACACAGGGGAAACCGTCTGGAAAAAATCCCGACGAAATCACTCCCGCACCAGCACGAAAAACCCGAGAGATCTTCCCCCTATCGAGGAAGGTAAAGAAGAAGGATAAATCGAATGCGTCACCGGCAATGTGGATTCTAACAGTCAGTACGAGCCCATAGACGAAAATGCAGACGTACATTGTAATAACCCTCTTTAAAGAGTAAAACGCAGACAATGAAAAAATCTTGTAACAGCCGAGAAAATTACTCAAGTAAGTGGAAGTCGGATTGATCTTTTCCGGTGGATGTTTGTGGATCCCAAGCTACATAAGAAAAATTTAGAAAGTCCTAGAATAGTTTTCCATCTGAAGAAATAAATTCTTCAGGAAGTTTAGTGGATTGAAAATGCTCGCGGTTCGGCCTAGTACGTCCTAGTCGGACGAGAAAATTAATCAAAAATTTATTATAAGACCTTAAGATAGGAATGACCTTAGAGTTATTTTAGAAATGTTTTGGTCTAAGAAATCTAGGTTTTTGTTAAGGAGAAACATTTCCGCCAGCTCGGATCAGCTTATAACACGTTCGGGATTTAAATACGGCCCATTCGGGCCCATCTACGATGTGTTAAGCATATCCGGAAGCTTCTGGAGGATGCAGCTGCTTGTCTACCTCCTTAAGCAGCTAGATATGTGTTACTCCTTTATTGGAGAATCCTCCAACCAGCTCTTGCTAATGTCCTATTGGTTGAATTGGTGGCTGGCCACAAAACTTGTTTTAATTGGACAGATTTGTGGCTGCACACCAATCTCTCTCCAATTGGTTGCATGGGGCATCCCGAACAGCTCCTGCGTGTAACCCACGACCTATACCTTCTCCTGAGCTCATTCTCCAGCCTATAGATAGAAGACCACCCCCTTAGTCATTTCTCATGCTTAGAACCCTAACCATATCAGCTCGAAAAAGTCGAAACCCTAAGGTAAAATGTTTTTGTCTTTAGCTTTCTTTTTATTTAGATTTTGTTTTCTTTTTCTTAGTTAGAACTTGGATAGCCTTTCTTACCCTATCCTTCCTGTATTTAGATTTCTAGAGCTCTAGAATTTTCCGATAAAAGTTTAAAGTGAAGCCGACCGCGAGATAGAAGCATTTCCAGTCCAAAACTTTCATCTAAGTGTTGAGGTGAGTCTTGGTTTTGGGTTATGATTTTTGTGTGTGCGACTAGCGCCTGCAAAACAAGAGTATTGGTTGATGCATTGCTAGGTTGCGCGTTTAAATATATATTGATATGATAATGATTGATGTTTGTGAAAGATATTGAGTTATATCGCCGGGCCTCGGCTCGAGGGGTATAACATGATTGTGATACCACTACAAGAAATATGAGTATTAGTAGCAGTTCGCAGTAGCACGAATTCACCAACTGCTACCAAAAGTCCCAAAATCAGATCACAATTTTTTCGTAGCACTAAATTCGCGCTAAGATAAAATTTCATTAAGCGGGAAAGTAAAAATCACTACTATAGCTGAAAAATTATTTTGGAGCCAACACTTAACCAATTTTTTGGGTTTTCCTTTACTTCTTATGAACCAAAAAAAGAACAATTCTCTTTTCATTATCTCTTCGATTAAAAAAAAAATAAAAAATCTTATCTCTCGTCGTCGTCTCTGTCCTTCTCGAGTCTCATCTATGCGTTTCCCCTTTGCTCGATCTCGAGCTCCGACCACCACTCTGTGGTCTCCACTCACCCGCAATCGAACACGGTGGCGCCTGAGTCCGTGACCAAACCACACCACGATAACATCTCCGTCTTGTTTCGTTCTCGTCGTCACCGGAATCATGCCTCACACCGTCAGAATCAAAGTGGAGAAGAGCAACAATGGCGTTTCGGCAAAAGGCTTGACTTTTAAAAACTTTCGAAAATCGATTCATGGTTCTTGTTGTCTCTGTGCGTTTTCAATCATTATAGGAACACTTCACAATCGATTCTGGGTTAAGTCTCTGTGTTTTTATTTCTTCTTTTACTTTGTCTCTTTGGGTAAATCTATGTTCTTTGTAACTAACTCTTATGATGCGGAATGAGAGTCTATAATCATGGCGTTTATTAGTGTTCTTATGAGTGTCTCTGACTCTGATGTTGTAGGTGTCTTTCAAGATTAGGGTATGATCCAAAGCGGATCTGAGAGAAACAGAGGATGAGCTCGTTAAAGTGTTGGCAGGTTTATGCTTCACTTCCATTCTCTTGTGTGAAGTTTTTACTTTCAGTCATGTGTTCATAATGATGCTAAGGTTACAAAGAACTTGTTATTTTGGTTTTTGAAGTTTGCCAGTATCAGTAGAGAAAACAAGCGTTACGGAGTCCCCCTACTGCTCCTCCTCGTATTCCTGCTGGCGCTTGCAGTGGAGCTGCTGTTGCCGTAGAAACTAGACCTGCTGATTGTTGATCCAGAAACTCTTGAAGGAGTAGTAGAGGTAAAGAGTGGAGTAGCGGTTTGTGTTGCTGTTGCTGCCTGGTTTGGAACGGCTAGGCTCATAGACAACATTGAGATCAAGAGATGGACCAACTTATGAGCTATCTCATCAACTTATAAGCTGTCAGGTCATTGGTTTTATAAACATTTTTGGTCATGGTTCCTGCAACCAGATTACAACGTAAAGGTAGTTATTGTATGATCTTGGTACTAAATGGGTGTGATGCGGTTGGCTCGTCCACTTTATGATGTTGGAGATCCTTTTCTTATCTAGCACTGTCTCTCATGATGAAGTGCAGTAAGAAGACAGAGAGGCTTGCTGTGATTCAAAGGCTTTAACAGATTAGAGAAAAGTTCATGTTTGATTTTCTTGTTGACACGGTGAAAAAACAAGAGAATTTATATGGTTCATAATGATAATTAGAGTTTGTAATTATTATGTCTGAGTGTAAAATTAAAGTCTGAGTGTATTTTAATTTATATTTTAATTAGATAAAAAAGTTTTGTATTTTAATTTATATGTTTGATTAAATCAAAGGATAAAAATGATAATTATACTTTTAGATTAAGTTTAAGACTTGAAATTAAATAATGAAAAAAAGTTATAAATTTTTTAGTTATTGTTGGGTATATGATTAATTTGGGGTTTAAACCCTAACCCCTAAACATAAATTTTAAAATTTTAATATTTTCATAATATCATTTTAAAAATATAATCTCAAATTTAAATTATAAACCTCAAACACTAAATCTTAAATCTACACCCTAAATCTAATACCCTACACTCCAAACATAAACCTTTCATCTAATATTTTCAAACTTATAATATAAATCTTAAACTTAAACTCAAATTAGATCATTTTAAAAATCTAATCTCAAATTTAAAATCTAAACCTCAAACACTAAATCTAAATCTATACTCTAAATCTAATACCTAAACCTCAAACATAAATCCAACATACAAAGTCACTAATCTAATCTAATATTTCTATATTAATTCTTAAATTTCAAAGATCCTAATCTTATACTAACCATTACTTACAAAAGTTTATTTTAAAAATTCAAATCTTAACTTTTTATTTTTATTCTCTCTCTCTCTCTCTCTCTCTCTCTGTTTTGAATCTGATTTTTTTTTGTTCTTGGTAAAGGAAAGTGGAGGAGGCACAGGATTGATGAATGAGGCACAGGAGATTGATGGAGGAGGTAGCAGTGGTGGGTCGTGAGCAGAGCCGGCTTGAATGTTGAAGACGAAGAAGCTCGGTGAGGAGGCGGCAGGCGGCGGAGAATATACATTAGGTTTAGATTAGGGTTAGGTATATTTTTAATTTAGTTTAGTATGCTAAACCGATTTTATTTATTAATAGTTTGAATCTTTTTTATGTTTGTGTTTTGAAATCTGGGTTCCGCGGAGGAGGCGGAGGGAAGGAGTTAGGGTTTTTTTAGATTTTGTTTTTAAACCTGGTTTGTATGTAAACTGGTTTAGTTTGTAAACCAAAATTTTTTGTAATCTGGTTTAATTTATAAACCGATTGTAAACCAAAATTTTAATATAAACCAGAATCATTTATAAACCGTTTTAAAATATTAGCTATTCAGTATTACCTAGAATATAAACGTCATAGCACAAGTAAAACGCTGTATTATAATATTCAATGGCACAAAAAAATTGCTATTAAATGTTCAAAAATCCAAAAAAAACTGAGTTACAACAAGGTATTCTATGACAAAAAAAACAAATGTCATAACAAAATATTTTATGGCACACGAAAAGTGCCACATAAAATATTTAAATAGCGAAAATAAATCGTTATAAATAGGTATAATATAACAAAGGACCAACGCTATAATATCTGTATATTGTTACAGCACGCGAAAAACGCTACGCTAGGGGGGGGGGTCTATTATAGCTGCGGTTGTCACGGCGTTCTTCGAAACGCTATGAAAACGATATGATAGCGTTTATCGGGTGCTATTAATACCGATATTTCTTGTAGTGTACATTGATGTTGTGTTGCATATACTTATGTCATTGCATTATATTATTTGGGCCTCGACTCAGATAATATAACATGTTTGTCATATCTTAACGGGGAAACCCGTAAATCCACGGACTTGATCCGTGAGGGTCCGACATTCGGGTGGAGTGTCGTGAGAGTCATTGGTGTCCGCTCGAGGCCCGTGCCTTGTCCGGGGCCTTACCAAAATTAGTTCCGGGCAGGACGCGAAGACACATGTGATAGGGATAGCTACCCTCGACCGTGTAGCTGCATGACGATGCGGCAAGTGTGTTATCCGGGTCATCGGCTTTTTAGACTTTGTGTTTAGAGTCAATGGGCGCAAGAAGGGATGTGTTATGGACTTCGTATCAAGATAGGAACCAATGGCGAGAGGCAGTCCTCGATGATCGATAATGATCAAACCACTCGTGAAGAGTGGATGCTTGTTTACATGATTGCTTTATTTTTGCATTGCATATTTCTTAACATAATTGATCCTTGTTGCTTAATGTTTGATGCATAATGGGGGAATAAATAATTGTTAGGAAACCCGACTTACTGAGCAAAATAGTTGCTGATATACCTTGGATTTGACCCGTTTTCATCCATGGTATATAGGTGTTTTACTATATATATATCTATGTTTTCTACTCTTCTGTGTATGTTTTCAGGTTCAGGTGCATTTCGGAGTAAAGCTATGACTTTGGAGCATTTTGGAGCTTAAAAGACATTTCATATGAGCTGACCATGTAGAGGTCGACGAGAGGAAGAACAATCGATCGATGCACATCTAGTGCTGTCGATCGACACCATGAGATGCCTTGACAAATGAAGATTAATATCGATCGATGTACACAAGTACCATCGATCGATGTCGACACATTGGACATGCGACATTTTGGATCCAGCGGACTTGAAGCCCAAGTCGAAGCTAAATTACAAAAATGCCCTGACGAGTTTTTAACCTAGTAGATTATATACTGCCTAAGTGTTTTGACGACAGGGAGAGCTTTTTGTTACAGTTTTACTTTGAGAGAGAGAGAGAATTTTGGAGAGAAGATCACTTGTGATTGGAACTCCTTGTTTTCATTTCTTTTCATCTATACTATGAATTCCCATTTCTTCATTGTCATGAATTGCTTTGCTATGTCTGAGTAGTTCATTTATTAGATCCAGGGTTCAGATAGGTTTGTGGGATTAGCCCCAAACTATAGATCTGCCCTGTTGTGATATTCATGATAGATTTGTATTCATTGCTTGTTTTAGCCTTGCTAACTAGAACATGATCATAGAATTGCATACTCAAGCACCCTTGTTATCCCATCCTGACATCTATCTATCATATTAGGACTGCTAGAGAGGGCTAGCCGCCAATTTAGTATCTTAATAGGGATAGCTACCCTCGACCGTGTAGCTGCCTGACGATGCGGCAAGTGTGTTATCCGGGCCATCGGCTTTTTAGACTTTGTGTTTAGAGTTAATGGGCGCAAGAAGAGATGTGTTATGGACTTCGTATCGAGATAGGAACCAATGGCGAGAGGCGGTCCTCGATGATCGATAATGATCTAACCACTCGTGAAGAGTGGATGCTTGTGTACATGATTGCTTTATTTTTGCATTCCATATTTCTTAACATAATTGTTCCTTGTTGCTTAATGTTTGATGCATAATGGGGGAATAAATAATTGTTAGGAAACCCGACTCACTGAGCAAAATAGTTGCTCATTAGACTCTTTGTGTTGCAGGTAACCCGTAGTAGTAGGTTCCATTTGGGATCGGAGGAGCACAAAGCTGTTGGTGTAGATTTGCTACCTTTTGCAAACATGTATGTTTTGTAATATGTAAGATATGGTTTTGAACATCGGCCGAGCATGTATAAAGTTTTGATGTGGTTGAACTTAAAGTATATATGAATAAGAAAAGGTTTGTGAAATGCTTGGATTCCATATGATAGTAGTCCTAGTCCGGGACGAACTAACTAACGGTTTCAAACTCGGGTTGCAAAGCCTTAACTTGGAATCGCTAGGAAACCCGTTCTTGGACATATGATCTTAGGATTTCGGATCTGATCTGGGAACCTCGGATCAAATGTTCGGGCACGTGGTAGTAGTATCTTCGATCTGGTTAGAGTTCTTTAGTTCGTCGTGCATGTTCTTGTTTGATTGGTGCATGGCAAACTAATTAACTTTTATTTATTCCGGATCGGGGGTGTTACAACGAAGGTGGTATCAGAGCATGGTTCACTTGCTCACTTGGGAACCTTTTTTTTCAATAATTTATCGAGTCAAAGGTGTCGCAAAAGGTAGAATAGAAAACCAACATGCTCCTTTGTTAGATAAGTTGGGATTAGGACTTACCCTGGGTTGTACTGCAGTATGTTTCCAAGACGTACAAGGAGTGAGGAGCCAATGATGACATCACCAAGATATGGACAACGTAATTCTGAAAACCGCATAGTCTATTTAAACCTTGAGGTAACAGATGATTCTGCGATAGCACAAGAAAATAACCATTGCTATGAACACGAACATGAGTCGACCGGGAGAAATCCGACGGATTCACATATGGTCTATGAGCAAGAAGAACGATATGACGATCTGAGGGAGAGGAATCAAGCACCTGATATGTATGGATCAAGGCGGAACTATGCAACAACACATAATCCAAGGCGGAATGAATCTGAGTTCATGCACCGGGAAAGGACGCACGAGCCACGTTGTAGGCAAGAACAGAGGACAGCTGGGAGTTCTGATCCTCTTATAGTATTAGTACAAGGCTTGCTAAATAGACTTGATCATTGAACCGGTGAATCATCAGAGCGAAGACCATCCTCCCCTCCTAATTACCTGAAGATGGTCACGTTAATGAAAAAATTTGGAACCGTTAGATATCCTGGAGGAACAGATCCCTTCGAAGCGTCAACATGGCTGAGGAATTTGGAGAAAAACTTTCAGGCCATCCACTGCCCTGATAATTTCAAGAAGGATGTGGCAATATACTACTTGACCAAAGATGCTTCTGATCGGTGGGATAACGTGGAAGAATACTAAATGGGAAGAGATATCGACTGGGAAGATTTTAAAACGGAATTTGAGCGGAAATACTTCCGACCTGAAGCAAAAGACCGGCTGGAGATTCAATTTTTGGAGTTAACTCAAGGCAACCGGAAAGTCAGGGAGTATGAGGCAGTGTTTACAAAGCTAAGGAAATATTCTCCTTATGGAGCAAGGAATGAAGGTGCACTAATTCGAAGGTTTATAAGAGGATTGCGAGCGGATTTGGCTAGCCGACTGGAAGTAGTAAAGTTTCATAGCCTTTATGAATTGGCGGAGATAGCGGTAAATGTTGAAGAAGGTATGGAGAAGGAGCAAGCCATGATGAAGCATGCAGAGCCATCTCGCATAACGGAAGGGCTAGGAGTACGGAGAATGAATAATAAAGGACAATTTAATCGAGGGAGAGGCCGAGGAAGAAGGAATGACAGACGGTTTACGAATGGCCCAGATGTGTGTTACACTTGTGGTGGTATAGGACATTTTTCTAGCAGTTGTCCTTATAGTCAGGGAAGAAAAGCCCCTGATTATATTACTTGCTTCTCGTGTGGTGCGAAAGGGCACTATGCCAACAGTTGTCCCCATAAGAGACAAGTTACGCTTCCAGCACCACCCACTAGACTACCGATTGAACCAGCCCCGAAGCGCCAGGCAGTTGGAAAGCAAGTGAATGCTTTAGAGTTAGGAAAGCCCGAACCACAACAGCCCCATCAGGGCCCGATCACAGGTAAGTAGGGTTTTAACTCATTGCTTGTATGTGTGAATTTGATGCATGAAATATAAAATGTGAAATAAATATTGTTTAGGAACATTGTGTGTTGGTGGAGTTTATGTGCATGTTCTCTTCGACTCGGGTGCCACACATAGCTTTGTGATACCCGAGGTAGTGTCTAGTTTTAAGGGAACCTTGACTAGAGTAAAGGTAGGTGTTTCAATTAGAACCCCTGGGAACCATAACCTTCGTGTCGATAGTTGTGTACTTGAGATTCCAATCTATGTGGGATCAACGGTATATCCGGCAGACCTGCTAGTTGTTCCTTTAGGACAACACGAAGTGATTTTGGGCATGGACTGGCTGTCGAGATACTACGCACAGTTGGATTGTGGTCGAGGAAGTATTACACTTGAAGAAAGAGGACAACCATCAACGACATACTATGGAATATGTCCAAGTGCTGGATTGTCACTTGTATTTGCCTTAAGAGTTGAGAAAGATTTGATCGAGGGCGAGGTATATCATGTAACTCTAACTACCCTTGGAGGAGAATTGAATAAAGGGACAAAGTTTGAAGAGATAGCAGTAGTAAAAGAATACCAGGATGTATTCCAGCCATTGGAAGGATTGCCCCCACCACGAAGTGATCCTTTCACCATTACATTAGAGCCGGGAGCAGCCCCAATAGCTAAGGCACCTTATCGAATGGCTCCAGCTGAGCTTGCTGAATTAAAGAAGCAGTTGGAAGATTTGATAGAAAAAGGATTTATCAGACCGAGTTCTTCACCATGGGGAGCACCAGTCTTATTTGTAAAGAAGAAAGACGGTACCATGCGGTTATGCATCGATTATAGAGGGATTAACAATGTTACAGTAAAGGACAAGTATCCCTTGCCAAGGATCGATGAATTGTTGGATCAGCTTCATGGGGCAAGCTGGTTCTCAAAGATAGATTTGGCATCGGGATATCATCAAATCTCAATATCAGAGTCCGATATCATGAAGACGGCTTTTTGGACCGGTATGGCCACTATGAATTTGTGGTAATGCCTTTTCGTCTTACTAATGCGCCGGCTGCTTTCATGCGCTTGATGAATGATATATTTTGTGATTACTTGGATAAATTTGTAATCATCTTTATTGATGATATACTTATTTATTCCAAGAGTAAAGAGGAACATGCAGAGCACCTCCAAAAGGTGTTAGAGCGATTAAGAAGCCATAAGTTGTTCGCCAAGTTTAGTAAATGTAGCTTCTGGAAAAGGGAGGTTGGATTCCTTGGTCATCGAGTGTCAGAGAAGGGAGTTGCAGTAGATCCTGAAAAGGTTAAAGTAGTTAAGGACTGGCCACGCCCTACCAGCGCTACCGAGGTTTGAAGCTTTCTAGGATTGGCTGGGTATTATGGAAAGTTTGTGAGGAACTTTTCCATCATGGTTAAACCCCATGACGAGGCTGACTGGGAAAGATATATCATTTGAATGGGATAAGAAAGAGGAAAAGGCTTTTACACAATTAAAGGAAGCTTTGACGACAACACCAATTCTTGCATTACCTACTCCAGGAAGACCTTACACAGTATACACTGATGCTTCTCCAGTAGGACTGGGTTGTGTACTGATGCAGGATGAAAAGGTCATCGCCTATGGTTCAAGACAGTTAAGGAAGCACGAGGATAATTACCCCACCCACGATCTAGAGATGACCGCAGTGGTATTTGCTTTAAAAATATGGAGATCCTATTTTTATGACGAGACGATTCAAATCTATACTGATCACAAGAGTCTCAAGTATCTCTTTACTCAGTCAGATTTGAATTTGAGACAAAGGATGTGGATGGAGTTTATCACGGATTACGACTTACAAATCCAATATAACCCAGGAAAGGCGAATGTGGTAGCAGATGCACTGAGTAGGAGGAGAAGTGATACAGCTATTGAAAAGGACTTAGAAGCCTTAAACGCAGAATTCAAGATGATTAGTCTTTCAGCCATAGAAGGCGAGGGCAGCGAGCCATTGGAATTGCGAGCAGTGAATCAAGCAAATCTCGTGCAAAGAATTCGAGAAGAGCAGAAGGAAGATGTGAAGCTAAAGAAGATTATAAAAGAACTTGAAGAATCAGGCGGAAGAAATGATAGTGGTTATCATTTGTCTGATGACAGAACCCTCCTACTGAACGGAAGGATAACCGTACCTGTAGGAAAAGGAGTTACGAGAAGAGATCTTGAGAACCGCACACCACTCAGTATTTAGTATTCATCCTGGAAGCACGAAGATGTACCAGGATATACGTCGATACTATCACTGGCCAGGAATCAAACGATCAGTTGCTAAGTGGGTAGCTCAGTGCCAGACCTGCCAACAAATTAAGGCTGACCATCAAGTGCTGGGAGGATTATTGCAAATCCTACCAATCCCAGAATGGAAAGTGCCGGGAGGATTATTGCAAAGCCTACCAATCCCAGAATGGAAGTGGGAGTCAGTGGCTATGGATTTTGTAACGGGACTACCTCGAGCCCCAGAAAGAGGGAATGATACTATATGGGTGGTGGTAGACCGACTAACTAAGACTGCTCATTTTCTACCCATTAGAATTGTTGACAAGGTAGAAGTATTGGCAGAAGTTTACTTAAAGGAGATAGTACGATTACACAGAGTTCCCACGGAGTTCCTGCCAACATTGTATCTGATCGTGACCCAAGATTTACGGCTCAATTCTGGAGAGCTTTCCAGCAAGTATTGGGGACTGATCTTCATATGAGTACGGCGTTTCACCCTGAAACTGACGGGCAGACGGAGCGAACAATCAGAACCTTGGAAGATTTGCTAAGGATGTGTGTTTTAGACTGGTCAGGTACATGGGAACAATACTTACCTTTGGTAGAGTTCTATTATAACAACAGTTACCATGCAAGTATTGGGATGTCCCCTTATGAGGCATTATATGGACGACCTGGCCGCACACCATGTTGGGCTGAAATTGGAGAAAGACATATGTTAGGACCAGATGTAGTAGATGAAACAACAGAAAAGATAAAGATTATCCGGGAGAATATGAAGAAAGCTCAAGACAGGCAGAAGAAGTATGCCGATCAGAATAGACGTTAAGTAATATTTCAAGTTGGTGATTGAGTATATTTGAAGGTGGCTGCACAGAAAGGGAGAGATAGATTCGGAAAAGGGGGAAAGTTAGCCACTCGGTATATAGGACCATACCGAGTGATGCAACGGGTTGGAGAAGTAGCCTATCAATTAGAGTTACCATCAGATATGGCACTTCACCCAGTTTTCCATGTCTCAATGTTAAGAAGGCATATACGAGATCTTACCGAAGTAGAGCCGCAACGAGTTGAAAACCTTCGTTCTAACCTCACTTACCCTGAAGGACCACTTCGAATCGGAGAAAGACGAATAAGAAAACTGAAGAATAAAGAGATTCCTCAAGTGCAAGTATTTTGGGGAAAACAGCGTCGAGTAATTGTGACATGGAAAGATGAAGAGAGGTTTAGAGCAACTCATCCTGAACTGTTTCTGGAAGATGATGAAGATCAGATGGGTGGAGCATCAAACCACTAAGAATTCGGGACGAATTCTATTAAGAGGGCGAGAATGTAATAACCTTCTTTAAAGAGTAAAACGCAGACAATGAAAAAATCTTGTAACAGCCGAGAATATTACTCAAGTAAGTAGAAGTCGGATTGATCTTTTCCCGTGGATGTTTGTGGATCCCAAGGTACATAAGAAAAATTTAGAAAGTCTTAGAATAGTTTTCCATCTGTAGAAATAAATTCTTCAGGAAGTTTAGTGGATTGAAAATGCTCGCGGTTCGGCCTAGAACGTCCTAGTCGGACGAGAAAATTAATCAAAAATTTATTATAAGACCTTAAGATAGGAATGAACTTAGAGTTATTTTAGAAGTATTTTGGTCTAAGAAATCTAGGTTTTTGTTAAGGAGAAACATTTCCGCCAGCTCGGATCAGCTTATAACACGTTCGGAATTTAAATACGGCCCATTCGGGCCCATCTACGATGTGTTAAGCATATCCGGAAGCTTCTGGAGGATGCACCTGCTTGTCTACCTCCTTAATCAGCTAGACATATGTTACTCCTTTACTGGAGAATCCTCCAAGCAGCTCTTGCTAATGTCCTATTGGTTGAATTGGTGGTTGGCCACAAAACTTGTTTTAATTGGACAGATTTGTGGCTGCACACCAATCTCTCTCCAATTGGTTGCATGGGGAATTCAGGACAGCTCCTGCGTGTAACCCACGACCTATACCTTCTCATGAGCTCATTCTCCAGCCTATAAATAGCCGACCACCCCCTTAGTCATTTCTCATGCTTAGAACCCTAACCATAGCAGTTTGAAAAAGTCGAAACCCTAAGGTAAAATGTTTTGTCTTTAGCTTTCTTTTTATTTAGATTTTGTTTTTCTTTTTTTTTTCTTAGTTAGAACTTGGATAGCCTTTCTTACCCTACCCTTCCTGTATTTATATTTCTAAAGCTCTAGAGTTTTGTGATAAAAGTTTAAAGTGAACCCGACCGCGAGATAGAAGCGTTTGCAGTCCAAAACTTTCATCTAAGTGTTGAGGTGAGTCTTGGTTATGGGTTATGATTGTTGTGTGTGCGACTAGCGCCTGCAAAACAAGAGTATTGGTTGATGCAATGCTAGGTTGTGCGTTTAGATATATATTGATGTTGGGGTCGAAAACGGTTGCGACGAAGTTAACGTCCAAATCCCCGAAGAAGAAAACGTAGAAACCTTCTTCGACAAATACTTTTTCGAAATAGATTATTCTTTACGAAAAGCTATGCGGAGGAAACGCGAGTCATCAGACAAGAGCTCGAAAAGGATCGCTACGCAGCGACCGAACAAGTGCTCCGCTCGGTCGCTACGTAGCGACCGAGCTCTTCCGAAACGTCGATACAACATTAGTCCATGCATTCTCGCCTACCCTTCGATGCTATCTCCCGAAGACC
>NC_027750.1:62416875-62418094 GCF_000695525.1 Brassica oleracea var. oleracea
CCCGAGATGATCAGAACTGCTCAATCACCTTCACAAAGGAGGAAGCCAGCGGGATCGATCAACCTCACTGCGATCCGCTCGTCATAGACCTCGTCATATGAGATCTGGAAGTCGGAAGAGCACTCATTGACATGGGAAGCACGGTCAATGCAATCTTTCGCGACACTCTCAATCGGATGAGCATCGAACTCGGAGAAGTAACTCCAACTCCGAAACCGCTCACATGCTTTTCAGGCGAAGTATCGATGACCCTCGGATCGATTCAGCTACCAGTCATGGCCAAGGAGATCACAAAAATCGTCGAGTTCGCGGTAGTCGATCATCCTGCTATCTACAACGTGATCATGGGAACCCCATGGCTCAACGCTATGCAAGCCATTCCATCGACGTACCACCTGAGTGTCAAATTCCCGACCCCAAACGGAGTCGCAGCTATCTGGGGATGTCAGAAACAGTCACGACTGTGCTTCCTCGCGGAGCACAAGTTAAGACAGATGACGACCTCTGCAACGGCAAATCGCAAACGCACGAAGATTGATAAATCTTCGACCGACAACGCTTCAATAAAAGACGATTTAACATCATCTGCTGACGTAGACGCTTCGGTTGTCGAAACCCAACATGAGTCCGAAGCCGACACTACAACTCAACCGGAACATCCAGAAGAAAATACTGACCCAGCCACGATCATCACGATCAAGCCGGTCAGCACGGCGACAATCGCCGAGTGAAAATGCTCGCGGCACCAAACAGAACTACGAGATGGCTTGATCCTCGAAAGAGGTACGTAGGAAGCTCGTCGAATGACGAGTTCAGCTATCCCCCTCTCTAAAAGGAGGGGGGAGTGGGTGAGTATACTCGTATACTCCCACATGGGAAAAGATGCGTTATCGTAATCGAACTCTATAGAGATTTCGAAACTTTTTACGACCAATATGCGTCGCTCCTTTTTAAGACACTTGCAAAAGTCTCAGAACACGCCTAGAAAATTTACAAACATTAATACTCTTGCCAGCGGCCTCGTACGGCCCAAAATCGCAAAATAATCTCACTTCAGCACCGAAAATATACGTATAGTCTTCGAACTAACTGCGAGATGTCGCCAAGTTAAAAATCGAGATGATACGAACAAATTGTCCGAACGCGACCACTACAAATCTTACACTCCGTTCGTCGATTGGCCCCGACGAACACATAAGCCATTTTAAACAAACGCAAC
>NC_027750.1:62419173-62422952 GCF_000695525.1 Brassica oleracea var. oleracea
CCGTTGATGATACGAGATCCTTCCGCGACGACTTTCGGCCTCCTCGACTCGCTCGTGGCCAGAGGAGCATCGAAGCCCGACGGAAGACCAGAGAAGAAATCATCAAAGTCCAGAATAGGGACCTCGCTCGTACCGCTTCCATCGCCGAAAGCAAGATCCAGATCCCATCCCGGAAGCATGCAATCGTCCACTAAAAACTCCAGGTCACCAAGGTCAATCTATTTCCCCTTCAAAGAGTTCAGCCCCGTCGCAATCATGGGAGCGGCATTGGGACCTTGGTCTTCAGGTTCAGAATCACTCCTTGCTTCTCCACCCAAAACAGGACTAGGATGCACAAACCTCAGTGCCTTTCGAACTCTCTTCGGCGTAAAGGAAGTCCAGAAAAAAGGACCATTCCTGAGCAGATCCCTCACCGCAATAATGTCCTCAGGAAACGGAGCAAGAGGGTTGATAAAAGGACGATCGTTCGGCAACCTCCGAAACAGTGGGATACAACTCTCCTCAACGGACGCGGCATCTACACGAACGAAGAAGAAATATTTCTTCCACGAGTTGAAGTAAGAAGTAAACCCCTTTACCACTGACATGAAGTTCCGAGGAACCAGCCTATACGTGTCCGTATCCTTGATGATCTGTAATCGAAAAAGCGCTTCGAAGTGATCGACGGTGAGGGAGAGACCATGCTCAGGACCATGATTCCTATGAGGTGCTGGATGCCAAGAGGATTCAGTTGGCTTATCGCCACCCCGAAACGACCCAACACACGGACGATAATCTCGGGGATCGGGACCACAAACGGCAGCGAACTACGAATGCCTCGTAACAAGTAAAGTAGCCCTCCAAGGGACTACTAGCGCATTCTCCTTGACGAGGAACCCTGAATTCCACCGCGTCCGAAATATGGTAGAACGACCGCATGACCTCGAGGAATTCACTAGTACTCCTACTTGGTGCACTTGCCTCCACCGGGCGATGGTTCATGACCGGGAATGATTTTTCTTTGGGAGGCGTGATCGAACTGTAACACGCCACCCACCATGCCTCGTTCTCGGCTGGGTCTACCGAATGAGGAACAAATTCCATCTTCGTCACTCGAAGCTCTTCAGAAACGTTCGCGGGCAAGGACCCTTTCTTCGAACTCCTTTTCTTACTCGACATCTCATGTTTTTCTTTTTGATCAAGGAGGAAATGATAGAGAGAAAGAGAAAGAAGAAAGAACTTTTCAATAAAACCCCTCTTCTCTCTATGAGAATGAGTAAGTGTAAAGATTGTGAAGAAATTACCTCCCTTCTTATAGGAATGAGAAATTACTATTTACTTGCGTATTTTTGGACACGAACTTCTCCCAAATACACCAATCTCGTCCGAACTCGCCATACCGCGCATTGGGATCTCACTAGAAATCCACGCTCCCAACGAGCTGGGGGGCTAACTGTTGGGGTCGAAAACGGTTGCGACGAAGTTAACGTCTAAATCCCCGAAGAAGAAAACGTAGAAACCCTATTCGACAAATACTTTTTCGAAATAGATTCTTCTTTACGAAAAGCTTTGCGGAGGAAACGCGAGTCATCGGACAAGAGCTCGAAAAGGATCGCTACGCAGCAACCGAAAACGTGCTCCGCTCGGTCGCTACGTAGCGACCGAGTTCGAGCCAAGGCTGGGTCGCTATGTAGCGACCGAACGTCCATTCCGCTCGGTCGCTACGTAGCAACCGAGCTTGAACCAGAGTTTGGTCGCTACGTAGCGATCGAGCTCTCGGTCGCTACGTAGCGACCGAGCTCTTCCGAAACGTCGTTACAACATTAGTCCATGCATTCTCGCCTACCCTTCGATGCTATCTTCCGGTATATAAGGAGTCCTAGGCGAGAGGCATGGGGGAGGACTTTTGACACAGCAAACTTAGCACATAGAGCAATTTTAGGCAATTTTCCGTTTTTGTTATTCGAGCTGCGACTCAATTAGGTTTTTTTGCCATCTTAGGGTTTTAGAACTAGGAATCTCGCCGATAGCTCTCGTAGCCCAGGCACTTACCTTGTTGTAAACGCTCAAACGCAGATCGGAATAAGAACTATCTTGCTCTCTTTTTCGATTTCTTATTTTATTAATGTTCTCGTTTCGTGTTCTAATTGCTTGGCGTGTGGTATTAGCAGATATCCGGGACCTCTGGGAAATTAGGGTTTTCCTAGTTTCCTTATTTAAACGGAAATCGACAGTGCGAATTTCGGTTCCCACAATTGATATGATAATGATTGACGTTTGTGAAAGATATTGAGTTATATCATCGGGCCTCGGCTCGAGGGGTATAACATGATTGTGATACATTGATGATGTGTTGCATATACTTATGGCATTGCATTATATTATTTGGAACTCGGCTCAGATAATATAACATGTTTGATCATATCTTAATAGGGAAACCCGTAAATCCACGGACTTGATCCGTGAGAGTCCGACACTCGGGTGGAGTGTCGTGAGAGTCATTGGTGTCCACTCGAGGTCCGTGCGTTGTCCGGGGCCTTAC
The DNA here is from genome assembly GCF_000695525.1 of Brassica oleracea var. oleracea. Classification (NCBI taxonomy): domain Eukaryota; kingdom Viridiplantae; phylum Streptophyta; class Magnoliopsida; order Brassicales; family Brassicaceae; genus Brassica; species Brassica oleracea. The sequence goes on from NC_027750.1 coordinate 62,421,695, forward strand.
CAAAATTAGTTCCGGGCAGGACGCGAAGACACGAGTAGGAGGACCTAAATATCGACCACCGACGAGACGTCGACATCGCTCGACATAGACAAACACACGACGATCGATGCAACATTTTCACATTGATCGATATCTAATCCGGTCAGATGTATCTTCCTTACCTGTTACATTTCGTACTTATGAAATATTCCATCATAACTCCGACTGAGTTACACTGAGACAGTGTAATTTAAGTCTGGGGGAAGATTTACTGATATAATTTATTTTATTCTTATATAAAAGGAATTTTAATAAATTATGCTTAGCTATTGAAAATGGGACTATGATCTTATATTGATTTAAACTTGAATATCTAACCAATCTTTAGCACCATTTTAGATTTACTAATTGCAGATAGCACTATAGATGCTAAAGCAGATCACCTATCAAGTACACACTTGCCTTGAAGTAACCAAAGCTGATTTCCAACACTAAACCTGACATAACCGCTTGTCTTGGGACTTGGTATACATGGGATCGGATTCTTCAGACAGGTCTGGAAGGTAACGACTTGTGTAGATTATTTATCATATTTTCTCTCTCTAAATTTCGACCCTAGATTAGTTAGTGATTTATATTTCAGTTCTATCCATTTCTTAAAAAAAAAAAAAAAAGATCTATTGCTTACTTAGGATGAGTCTGAACAAAACTTGGTGGCTAAAACCATTAAGGCTTGATTCATAAAGACTCCAATAAATGAGTTCGAAACGGGACTTGGAGGCGGCAATCTTCAATGCTCGCTTTCACAAAGAATTCTTGGATATAGGTCAAAAAGAAGTGAACAGAGCTTCGTGGCTACCACCATTAAGTTTTGATTCATGGAAGTCTGTCCAATCTTGGTCACTGATCCTGCAATGGAAGCAGACTTTGACTCAAGAGACAAAATTAGAGAGAGAGAAACTAGGAACTAACTTTTACCTGCAGTTCTAGATACTTGTCTGAAATCCTTGCACCATATGATCGATATTCCAAGGTAAAGCATTCATTTTATATTTATGCTAAGAAATGAAGTCAGTAGAGGGGATGTCAGACGTGAATTGCTGAGTTGTGTTATGTTAGAAATGGTTGCTAAGCTAGGATATTGCATAGTGTGCTTCTGTGATTAGGACTTTTTAGATGTGGTTGCAAAATTGTTGACGAAAATATTTCTATGCTTTAAAATCTTAAGTCCCTAATATTTTCAAACCTCTTTCAGAGAGACTGCCTGTATGTTTTGCTT